>NC_089588.1:9426425-9673345 GCF_019320115.1 Miscanthus floridulus | reverse complement strand
GCGCGATGCTCTGCTTCCTTCAGCCTCTCCCGTCGCAGGAACGCGTGCCACGGTTGCCACTGTTCGTCATTTGCTTTGATGGAGGTTAGGGTTTTCTTCTGGAATGAATCCGACGAGGAAGTGGATGGAGACGGATGTGAGACTGCTGAGGCGAAGATAATCGATGTGAAGGCTAACGAGGGGTCTATTTATAAGCCGAAGCGAAGGATCAGTGGCCGAATTCCACGGAGTTGTGGGTGCGAGAATAGCCCCGACGGTGGAAGTAGGGTTTTTCCCTTTCAGCTGGGCCGCTACTGGGCTGGGTCTAGGCATGGGTTAAGTCGAACGTCGCTCGGCTATCTCCCTGATTTGTGTTGGAGCCAACATTGCTCAGTTATGCCCTCACAATATTTAAATTGGATTCGTTCGGCTATCAGAAGAATGGAGACAATCGGCTACATTCTAATTGAGTAATTTAAGGGGAAAAGGCCGATTACTCTTTTTCAAACAAATGAAAATATGTAAACACAAAGTTGATTGGTTAAAAGACAAAGGGTATCACACTTAAGTTCATTACAAACCCAGTGTCTACTTGTTCAGAAAATGATTGATGGCCTCTATAGCTTCAGTTCTGATTCGGCTAACATTATCCAGCACTTTTTGATCTTCATCTTCAGAACTCTGGATGCTGGATAACTTGTTTTTGATCTGCTGATTTTCTTTGATGGTCGAAGCTATCTTTAGTGAAGCTGCTTCTATGTTCTTCGGCAAAATAGCTATATGGGCCCTGTGAGACTGAATTTTAGCATTCAGTTCGGCTAGTTGAGCTTCTAGTCTGCTTTTTTCATCCTCCATGACTTTCAGTTCAGGCTCCAAGGTTGCCAAGGAATTTCTCGTAGTCTGGATATGAGAGTGAAGATCTTTAATCTCCAGTTTTTTCAAAGATCTATCCTTCTGCAGAGCAGCCCTCGAAGATATGTTCTTGGTTGCCCTTCTCACCATAGCAAAGTGGTCGTCAAGATGGGCTGCAGATTCTAGGGGAGCCTTGAGAGCAGAGGGGATATCTTGATCAATGAGTTCGAAGAGATCTTTTATCTGGTCTGCATCCTGAACCAGACTGATGGTATCCTTGTTTAGCAGAGTGATCACTTCTTTTAACCGAGCCTGATTTCCCAGTGATAAGGTTTGATGGGAAGTGATCTCTTCACCTTTCTCAATGATGTAGTCCTCAATTGAGAAGGAGTAGCTGGTGGTCAGTTTAGTGATGTTCTTCTAAGGAAAAGAGGAAAAGGAAGGTGTTAGCCGATTGGGTAATTTTGCTAAAATACAGTATGAGGCAAGGCATTACCTGTTGGGCTGATTGATCATCAAGATGGATTATACCCTGGCTTGCTGGAGAACTTGGCTGAAGATTCAGAGGAGACAGGTTTGGAGCTTGATCAGGAGAGGTTTCCCTTGCCAGTTCATCTAAGATTTCATCTATTTTCAGTGAAGTAAATGATAATGAGCATAAGAGAATAGATGTTATTAAAAGGAAAGAAAAAGAGAATTGGTTGAACAATGTTACCTAGTCTCATCGGATTTATGAACCTTTGAACCTTCAGCTTCATGAGTCTCTGAAATTTCGCTATCATGAATTTCTTCATCTTCAGTAGAAACTTCAGGGGTTGGTTCTGCAGGCGCTGGGGTATTGCCCAGTGTGGGAATTTTGACTTGTGGCTGCAATGGAAGCAATAAATATAGAGGTGGTCAGGTTTACTGCTAAATGAGGTTGTTAACCTGATAAGAAAATAAAAGATTCATGCCTTAGGAGATAATCTGGCTTTCTTAGTCCTTGGTTTCTTGGGTAAGAGAAAATTGTCAGATGTTTTCCTTTTGCTTTTTCCTCTTGAGGATGCAGCAGCTGAAGTAGCAGGAGTTTTCATGAGTGCCTTTAAAGGTGCTGAATCCAAAGTTACAGGAGCTTTCATGAATTCCTTTAAGTTTGGAGCGTCAAACCCCAGAGCAGGCTTGGGACCAGCCGAATAGTACTGGATTGCTTTGGCTGGGGGAGTAAACTCAAGATCCTGTGCATAACCAGATTTTAAAATAAGAAGTGGATTCAGGATGCAAGAAATGATGAGCATAATGAAATTACCTCGCTATCAGAAGCAAAGTCAGGTTGCAAGTTTTTGCATAAAGAATGAACTGACATATTGAAGATATGAGCATGCCATTCTTGCCACCAAGAGACGAAGAAGGGATGAGCAACATCTATTAGCCCAAATGGAGATGGTTCATATGTTGGCAATTCCCATCCTAATTCAAAGATCTTCTTGGCTTCCATTCTTTCTGTTATTACTTCCCTTGACTTTATGATTATTGAGAAGAGGAATCTTGGAGGCAGTTGGCCGCATCCTAATTGTCTGGCCACCATATTTGGATAGTAGAATTCATAGGTGGACTGCACTAACCTCCCATGATGAAATTCGGCTGGCAGAGTGCAAGGTTTGATAAAGGAGTTAAAAATCTCTGTGGATTCTTGACCTGAACAACCAATTTCATAACTAAACTTGCAGGGCAAAGTCAAATTTTCATTTTCTCTGTAAGGAAACTAGAGCACATTGCCGAATCCTTTAAAAAACAGCTTGAAGAGATGACCGATGTCTATGTCAATGCTTATAGATGATGCTGCTTCCCCATAAGTCTGACAAGCCTTAACCTTTGCTGTACTACCTTCAGCATAGTTAACTGAAGGAAAACTTAGATTGAAGAGGCTCACAGAGGTTATCTGATGCATATATAGCTGAAGCCACATTTGAACTAGCCACCAGGGACCATTCACACAAGAGATTTCTCTACCTTGGCGCATCTGAAGAGTGATCTGATGCATCATATGAAAAACAGACCCTAAGAGATATTTGCCTAGTGGGATCTGAGTGCCTGCAGCTAAGTCTTCAGCCATGACCATGTGATTCAGGGTTGGTTCATTGGATTTTCCACAGAAGATGAATCTGCATAGCCACATATTCATGAAGGCTTTCAACTCTTTGTCAGAGACGGTGCCAGATGCATTCATGTAGTTCTGAATATGTTTGACCCATCCACATCCAGAGCTGACGGCTCTTTGATTACTTTTGCTCTTGTACTTATAGGGATATACTGGTAATGACACATTCAAGCCGGTCATCATGAATACGTCGGCTAGAGTGATGGTCATAATACCGTGACCAAAGATAAAGGCATTGATAGTGTCAGACCAAAAATGAGAAGCTGCTATCAAAAGGGAATCATTCCTGGGTGTCTCTGCTAAAGATAATTCTAGACAATGACTGATGTCCTGACTTTCCCAGTGGCTGCTGCTTTTCTCCAGCATTCTCCTGTACCAGTTATGCCATCCGGTGATTGGGGGAAATGGCCAATTCTTGAACGTGTTTGGCCATCGGTTTGGTGAGGTAATCCCAGACTTGAAAGGAATTCTTTGGGTTTCCTTCTCAATAATTTCAGAAGGGTCAGGATTTCCCATTGGGCCGAGGAAATAGGAATCGGGGTTGGCAGCATAAGGGATCAAAATCTGGCTCTTGTATTCCTTTAGAAGATGATTGAAATCAAAGGGGAATAAATCAAAAGAGGAGCGGGAGGATAAAATGAAAGTTGCCGAATATAAGTAAAGTTTACCTCTGGGATTTCATCCTGGGTCGCCATTGAAGATTTGAAGGAGGTCCGAGGTTGCGCTGAAAGCTTGAATTTTTGGGCAGCGGCTGCGGTTTTGAACGGTGATGACCTAGGAGAATGAAAGAGCTTGTGGTCAATTTCAGAATAAAACAACTTTTATCCCGAAATTGAGGGGGCATGTGTTAACACTGGATTTTGGTCGATTCTGGAAGATGACATGTAGACCCACATGCGGGAAGAAGGGTATTCGGCAAACAAAGCAAGCGGTCGGCTAAATGCATTGCGGTCGGTTACTCCAGAAGGCGGTGATTCCATTCGGGAAAGACAGAAGATGGCAGGCAAGGCCGATCGAAAAGGTGAAAGTTGTAATAGTAAAGGACTCTAAAAGTTTAGGGTAAGGAATCGCGAGTTTCCAAGTTTATTTAAAGGTTCCTTTGTAAATCGTAGTCCTCTAGGACTCGTGTTTTGTCCAGGGTATAAATATTGACCCTCGACCAATGTAATAAGGGTTCACAACCAAATCAATACAACCGGCCCCGTGCCAACTTTCGAGTCCTTTTGTCGTGTCGTCGAGTTCTTCGAGAGGAGTCATCGATCCGTCGACCTCCGTAAGTTCCGACAACCTTGTTATCATGTCTAGTATCATGCGGTGGATTTAGACGTGATGCAAGTAGTCTTGTTTGTTTTCAATGATCGTGCGGCGGATCTTTGCTTGACAATCAAGAAGTCTTTGCTTATGCTTCGCTTATGAGTAAATACCGTGCGGCAGGCGTTTGTTCAATATGCTTAGTGAAAGCAAGATAGTTATCGGCTCTATTAGATATGGCAAATCTAAATAGATTCATTAAGTTATCCAGTGTTGCATGTTTTAAATATTTTATATATTTGTAACACACTTCTGCCCAATCTAGATCAATATTGTTCGGCCCTCTCTTATGGTTTTATTCGTGCTTCAATGATCATTATTTTCGTATTACCTTCGCAAATAGATAATACGCTCGTAATGGCTGAATTATTTTGATCTAGATTGTCACATGTCGTGGGTTCGTGTATTTTAATTACGTTTAAGCTTTGACGAAACTAGGTGTCGTGCGGCAGATGCATGTTTTAGATTAGTTTGAGTGTATTTATTTGCACGTTCCTGCTTCATGGACCCCAACTCGGCTAGATTGCCGAGCTTGGTTATGCATTAACTCATAATTAATTTCACTTGTTCAAACATGTCTTCCCATGCACGTATATTCGGCAATCAGGTCTCCACGTGCATTCATCTTATCATTAGCTGAACGGTTTATGAACTCATTGGCAGACAGCTCTCTATAGCTGTATGTCATTGTAAGTGGCTTCAGGGCCGTATATGTGGAACTGTCTGGTATTACCCGACATGTTCCGGTTTGACATTTAATTGTTTTATCCCTTGTTAGTTTTCAGGTCAAACTGACTGGCACGCTTCCGGATAACGAAGCACCCGGGAACCCGATTGAAGCTACGCTTTTCGGCTTGCTGTGTGTGAGGCACAGTGCGTCACATTTTGTGTCAACACTATCATGTGCAACCAGCCACATGAAGAAACGGCATTTGGGTGGAGCCCAAGATTTCCAAATCCTCTCATAAGGTCCAAACTGAGTAGACCCAATGAAAAAACTTTCATAAGCAGACTTGGCCGTGTACTGTCCACTAGAAGAAAAACGCCAAATGTGAGAATCCTCAATATCTGGCTGTAGCTGAAAATCATAGATGAGATCCCATAGACAGAGAAAATCCAATATTACTTCAAACTGATAGGTCACCACGAATATCCATAACCCAAGAACGGTCAGCCATAGCTTCCTCAACCGCGCGTCTATTTGCTATTCTCTTAGGAACAACAGCAAGAAGACGAGGGGCAAGGTCCGCAATGGACTGGCCATTCAGCCACCTGTCCGTCCAGAAAAGGGTGTTTGCCCCGCTGCCAACTACCGAGATGACGGCTAATTTAAAGAAAGTTTGAACCTGTCCGGGCACTTGGACTGGTAAGTTCTCCCAGGGCCTGTTAGGTTCAGTTTTCTTAAGCCAAATCCAGCGCATCCGCAGCGCCCAACTGACGCTTTTCAGGTCTGAAATTCCCAAGCCCCCTAGCTCAGGTGGACGGCACGCCTTGCCCAAGCCACGAGACAATGCCCCCCTTTTGCTTCTTTTCTTCCCCTCCAAAGGAATCCCCGCCTGAATTTATCCATAGCTTTAATGGCCCAAGGAGGGAAGTCAATGGCCATTACAAGATATACAAACATAGCAGTGAGCACAAATTGTACCTGCACTCTCCTTCCTGCCCTTGTCATGAGGTCCGCTTTCCAACCTGGCAGCTGATCTGCAATCCTATCGATAATAGGCTGAATCTGTCCCTTGGTGAGCTTCTTAAGGGAGAGGGGTAAACCCAAATATTTGCATGGGAATTCTGAAATGGCACAAGGCAGCAGGTTTTGAATGGTGAGCAGCTCCGTGTCTCCGCACCTGATGGGTAAGACGTTGCTCTTTTGTAGGTTGGTTTAAGCCCTGAAGCATCACCAAAAAGGCTGAGAATTCCCAAAACCAAATTAATGTCACCAGCTTCCGGTCTAAGAAACAACACCACATCGTCAGCATTGAGAGAGATTCTATGCTGCAGTACCCGCCTTGACAAGGGTTGTAAGAGCCCCTCACTTGCTGCCTTAGAGATCATGAGTCCTAGCACATCCATAACCAGGATGAACATCATAGGAGATAGGGGATCCCCCTGTCTCAAACCACTCTGGTAAAATATAGAGTTACCAGGAATTCCATTGAGCAGTACCTGTGTGGAGGAAGAAGCTAGCAGGCCACTGATCACATCTCTCCAAATTGGATCGAAACCCAAATGTTGCAGCACCTCGAGGAGAAAAGGCCAAGAAACTGAGTCAAAGGCTTTAGATATATCTAATTTGAGGAGAATTCGTTGCTGTTTTTGCTGGTGGAGGAATCTTGCTATTTGCTGAACCAACATGAAATTATCTTGAATAAAACGACCTTTTATGAAGGCACTCTGGTTGGGTGACACCAAGTGTTGTAGCCGACATGCAAGGCGATTGGCCAGCAATATACCTCGTATTACTTGTTGAATTGAGGGCCATGACTAACTGTAATACTAACTCTTTATTTTAGTTTTAACATTTGACCCCAAGTTTTTTTATTATCTGTAGTTCTTAAAGTATCTGTACTCACTGTCAAACCTCATGTGCTGTATATTATCTATGCAGGATTCTCCAATGCGAATACCAGCTGAGCAATTTCTTACATTTAGGGCATATGGTGCTCCACCGATCGTGATAGCACTTGCTGCACAGGGTGCATTTCGTGGGCTCATGGATACGAAAACACCTTTATATGCTGTGGGTAAGATTATAGAAACTCTTTTATCTGCTAAAATGAACAAACTGGACCATGTGAAGTGTTGCAATTTATGTATTTCTTATAAGCAAGTTCCAGGATGAAATGTCTTGTGCATGTAGTTGCCACTGCAGTGGTCTGTGCACCTAGTCCAGTGGTCATCTAGAAATTTAACAATAACAGACCTGTCAATGTTATCAATTTTAGATTTAAAGTTCCCCATTAATGAGTGACAATAAGATTTAGGAAGTGACAGCTACCACAAATGCAAGTTCTGAGAAGTTTGTTGGCTTACCAGAGTTTGTTGTACTATGACTGTGTTATGATAGGCCGCACATATCAACGGAAGACCAGCGGCTGAGAAGGAAGCCTAGGCTAAAATAATGTATAGTTTGTTAGCATGCGAGTGATTTTAGGAGATTGGTTATTGCCTTGTAAACACTCGGTCTATATGGCCTAACTTGCGATTAAGGATTGGTTAGCCTGGGATTGAGATTCATTCTCCCCTGGGCCCCCGGGCATCACTGTTCACCGTCATCTTTGTGTCGACCTCGCCCCAAACCCTCGACGGCAGCACGGCGCCGTCGCGCCGCCGCCTTGCCAAGCCACGGCTCGCTTTCTCCCCTCCATACTTCCTCCGCAGTAAGGTGCGCCGTACCAACCTGGTATCAGAGATGTCCTCTGGTTCTGGGACTCCGTCGGTGTCCGTGCCCTCCTCCACCACTGTTCCGCCCACCTCCGGCGCACCCGCACCGGCGGCCACATCCGCTGCCCTTGTGCCAGCCATACCACCAAACGTCTCCCTCCCACCTCCCCCGCCCGCCTCCTCTGATGTCATCGCTGCTGCCCTCTACGGCCTCCAGCAGCAGCTGCACCTCCAGTTCGGCGCCATCAACGCGCGACTCGCTGCTCTCGAGGGCCACACACCCTCGCCGCCATCCGCGTCGCTTCCGTTCGGCCTTCCCGCATACGGCGGCGTGCCTCCGCTGCCGGCACCTACTTCCGGCGGTGTGCCACTCCTCACGGCGTCCGGCGTCGTCACGTCGGCACCAACCGCGGTGCCACAAATTTTCCCATCTGTGCCTCCACCCGTGCCCATGTTCTCCCCCTCTGTGCCGCCCTCCACCACCACCACCACCATACCCTCGGGACCCATCCCGATCACACAGATCAACTTCCCACATTCACCCTCCCCGCTGCCACCATTGTCATCCATCATGCAGGCCCCGGTGGACTCCTCTGCCAGGCACAACCCTCCACCGCAAACCCACATCCCCCCGGCACCGGAGGGCCACACCGTGCCGCGTTACCAAAAACTTTCGTTTCCGACTTATGACGGCGAAGTGGAGCCGTTGGGGTGGTTGAATAGATGTGAGCAGTTCTTCCGTGCCCAGCGAACTCCGGATATCGACCGCGTCTGGTACGCGTCCTACCACATGAACGGCACGGCGCAACAGTGGTACCTCGTGCTTGAGCGCGACGCCGGCGAACCCACTTGGAACGAGTTCAAGATCCTCTGCCATAACAGGTTCGGGCCGCCAATCAGCACCAACCATTTGGCCGACCTGGCGCGTCTGCCGTTCACCTCGACGGTCGAAGAGTACCTGAAGGCGTTCCAGGCGCGCCTCGCTCACGCTGGTCCCCTGGCGCCCCTTCAGCAGGCCCAGCTCTTCATGGGCGGACTGCCTGAGGCCCTTCGCGTCGACGTGGAGCTCCACGAGCCCCAGGATCTCCAGCGGGCGTTGCGTCTGGCCAGGGCGTACGAGCGTCGGAACGCACCGGCGACACTCGCGCTCCCCGCACCACCCCCCCCGACCACCACGCCGCGCGCTTCCAGCGCCTGGAGCCGGCCAGCCCGCGCCACATGCGGCGCCGACGTCGTCGTCCACGACACCGCGTCTATTCAAAAAGCTCACACCTGACGAGATGGCTGCTCGCCGCAAGCAGGGGCTGTGTTACAATTGCGACGAACCTTATGTGCGCGGCCATAAGTGCGCGCGGCTGTTCTTCCTGGAGGCGGCTGACTACACGGTGGACGAGCCGGACGACGTCGACGACACCCAGGCACCCACCGACACCACGGCCGTGGCGCCCACGACGTACGACCCCGATGCCCCCTTGATCTCCTTATCGGCGATCACGGGCGTCCGCACGGAGGACACGATGCAATTGCGCGTGCAAGTTGGCGCGCACGAGTTCACGACGTTGCTCGACAGTGGGTCTACCCACAACTTCATCAGCTCAGCGGCGGCGCGCCGCATCGGCCTTCACTTCAAGGAAGCGGGGGGCACCCATGTCGTCGTGGCGAACGGCGACCGTGTCGCTTGCCGGGGCCTCGCCCGCGACGTTGCCCTCCGGATTGGCAACGAGCACTTCGTGGTGGATTGTTTTTCCATCCCTCTGGACTGCTACGACATGGTCTTGGGGATCGCCTGGCTGCGTACCCTGGGGCCCATCCTCTGGGACTTTGACGAACTCCGCATGGAGTTCACACGCCACGGCCGCCGGGTGCTGTGGAAGGGCATCGGCTCGACGCGCACCGCCCCTCTGCCGACGGGACGCCTTCATTCCGGCCGCCTCTACTCTGCCAAAGGAACCGAGCCGGCCCTGCTCGAGCGGCTGCTGGACGCGTATGCGGATGTGTTCGCCGCGCCCACGGGCCTCCCTCCGGCGCGGCCCTGTGACCACCGAATCCACCTCAAGCCGGCCACAGAGCCCGTTGCCGTCCGACCATACCAATACCCCCAATTGCAAAAGGATGAATTGGAGAAACAGTGCGAGGACATGCTGCAGCAGGGCATCATTAGGCCCAGTACATCGCCATTTTCCGCACCGGTACTCCTCGTCAAGAAGCAGGATAGTACATGGCGCTTTTGTGTTGACTACCGGGCGCTCAATGCAGCGACAGTGAAGGACAAATTCCCCATCCCGGTCGTGGAGGAGCTCCTCGACGAACTCCATGGCGCGAAGCTCTTCACCAAACTTGACCTCCGATCGGGGTATCATCAAGTTCGTGTGCACCCCGAGGACGTGGCCAAGACGGCGTTCCGCACTCACCATGGCCATTTCGAGTTCTTGGTCATGCCATTCGGCCTCTCCAACGCGCCATCGACATTTCAAGCACTAATGAATTTTGTGCTCAAGCCTTTCCTCCGCAGGGGCGTCCTGGTGTTCTTCGACGACATCCTCGTCTACAGCGCTTCCTGGACCGAGCACCTGCAGCTGCTTCGGGCGGTCCTCAGCGTCCTCCGCGAGCATCGTCTCCACATTAAGCGCTCAAAATGCTCCTTCGCCACGCCATCGGTCCAGTACCTCGGCCATGTCATCACGGCGGACGGCGTGGCTATGGACAGTACCAAGGTGGCGGTTGTGCAGTCCTGGCCGCAACCACGGTCAGTCCGAGGCCTGCGCGGCTTTCTCGGCCTCGCCGGGTACTACCGGCGGTTCATCAATAACTATGGCTCCATCGCGGCGCCGTTGACACAGCTACTGCGCAAGGAGGCTTTCTCTTGGACCGACGCCGCTACGACGGCGTTCGCAGACCTCAAAGCTGCGCTATCCACTGCGCCCGTGTTGCACCTGCCCGATTTCTCCACGGAGTTCGTCGTCGATTGCGAAGCGTCGGGGTCCGGCTTCGGAGCAGTCTTGCACCAGGGAGCCGGCCCCATCGCGTTCTTCAGTAGGCCCTTCGCCGCGCGTCACCTGCAGGCCGCGGCTTATGAGCACGAGCTCATCGGCCTTGCGCAAGCAGTCCGCCATTGGCGCCCCTATCTTTGGGGTCGCGCCTTTGTGGTGCGGACAGATCACTATGCATTGAAGTTTATGCTGGATCAAAGGTTGTCAACGATCCCGCAACACCATTGGGTTAGCAAGTTGATGGGATTCGATTTTCGGGTGGAGTATCGCTCGGGCCGCCTGAACGTCGTCGCGGACGCGCTCTCGCGCAGAGACGGCGACGCACCGCTCCTGGCCCTCCTCAAGCTGGCGGATCAACATGCGCGGGAGGCTTCCCTGCCGGCGTTCCAGCTCTTCGATGACCTACGGCGCGAGATCGACGCCTCGCCCGAGCTCCGCACGCGCCGCGACGCCGTGGCGGCTGGTGACCACGGCGCCGATTGGCGCGTCCACGACGGCCTGCTGCTACGCGACGGCCGCGTGTTCGTGCCCGCGTCGTCGACGGTCCTGGATGACGTACTGCACCTGGCCCACACGGGGGGCCACGAAGGCATCCAGAAGACGCTGCAGCGCCTCCGCTCAGAGTTCTACGTCGACCACGATCGGCGTGTCGTCCGCGAGTTCGTTCGCTCGTGCGCGACATGCCAACGCAACAAAACAGAGGCGCTGCACCCGGCGGGTCTTCTCCAGCCCCTCCCTGTGCCGTCGCGCATATGGGCGGACATCTCCATGGACTTCGTGGAGGCCCTTCCTAAGGTACATGGCAAAAGTGTCCTCCTCACAGTGGTTGACAGGTTCTCGAAGTTCGCCCACTTCATTCCCTTGGGCCACCCATACACGGCGTCGTCCGTGGCCCGAGCTTTCTTCACGGAAGTGGTGCGCCTGCATGGGTTCCCGGAGTCAATTGTGAGTGACCGGGACCCGGTCTTCACGGGCCATGTGTGGCGGGACCTGTTCCGCCAAGCTGGCGTGAAATTGAGCATGAGCACGGCATTCCATCCGCAAACGGATGGATAGTCTGAGGCAGTGAACAAGACCATCGCCATGTATCTTCGCTGCCTCACCGGAGATCGTCCCCGCGACTGGCTTGAATGGCTTCCGTGGGCCGAGTACTGCTACAACACTTCATACCACTCGGCCCTCAGGACGTCGCCCTTCACCGTGGTCTATGGCCGCGAGCCGCCAGAGCTGCTGCCCCACGCGCCGGGACGCGCACGTACAGACGCCGTCGACACGCTGTTCGCAGACCGCGACGAGTTCCTGGCCGAGGTGCGTTCGCGCCTTCTACAGGCCCAAGAATATGCTCGTCGTCACTACGACGCCAAGCATCGCCCCCTGGAGTTCGCCGTGGGGGACTGGGTGTGGCTGCGCTTGTTACACCGACCTACCCAGTCCTTGGAGCCAACCAGCCGCGGCAAGCTCGGTCCGAAGTACGCCGGGCCGTACAAGATCGTTGAACGCGTCGGCACGGTGGCCTATCGTCTTCACCTGCCAGATGGAGCTCGCATTCACGATGTTTTTCATGTAGGGGTGCTCAAGCCTCTGCGCGGGCCTCCGCCGTCGTCGGTGCCTGCGCCGCCTCCTCTCCGACATGGTCGCCCTCTACTTCGTCCCGGCCGCGTGCTGCGCGCCAGCCTGCGACGCGGTGTGTGGCATGTGCTGGTGCAGTGGGCTGACATGCCACCGTCCGATGCAACCTGGGAGCCGGTCGACGAGTTCCGCGCTGCGCACCCCTCCTTTCAGCTCGAGGACGAGCTGTTCGCCGAGGGGGGGAGAGATGTTATGATAGGCCGCACATATCAACGGAAGACCAGCGGCTGAGAAGGAAGCCTAGGCTAAAATAATGTATAGTTTGTTAGCATGCGAGTGATTTTAGGAGATTGGTTATTGCCTTGTAAACACTCGGTCTATATGGCCTAACTTGCGATTAAGGATTGGTTAGCCTGGGATTGAGATTCATTCTCCCCTGGGCCCCCGGGCATCACTGTTCACCGTCATCTTTGTGTCGACCTCGCCCCAAACCCTCGACGGCAGCACGGCGCCGTCGCGCCGCCGCCCTGCCAAGCCACGGCTCGCTTTCTCCCCTCCATACTTCCTCCGCAGTAAGGTGCGCCGTACCAGACTGCTTCTGCTTCCTCTTAATGAAACACATGCCATGAGGGCACGTTCGCGAAAAAGTTCTGAGAAGTTTGCTGTATGATTCTCTTAATTATGATGCTTTATGTAATTATGTTCCTGCAAATGACAAAAGTAAATATTTAAGCACTCTGGATGCAGGTGTTGGCAACCTGGTAAACGTCATACTTGACGCCATACTTGTTTTTCCACTTGGTTTAGGAGTTAGAGGTGCTGCCTTGGCAACAGTGACATCAGAGTATGTTGAATTCATTTTAAGAATTTCATGTGTTTCCTTTGTTGGATTGTCTTAATTCCTCCTTTTTCATCTCCATAATTGCACCCATGAGAACTAAATCATTGGTACAACTATCTGCCTGTTGTCAGGTATGTGATTGCTTGCATCCTCCTCTGGAAGCTGAATAGTAAAGTAGTAATCTTTTCCCGAAATGTAATTGGTGGTGGAATCATACGTTATCTAAAATCAGGTTGGTGGATGCTCCAAATTTTTACTAACAAGTATTGATACAGGAGAGGTTTCTTTTGTTGCTAAAACTTTTTGTTGCAACTTTATTAATCTTTACTAGTTCAGAGCGGAGCTCCATGAGGCCATGATAGCCACTTTAACCAGAAACTATTCTGTAGGTGGACTTCTGATTGGCAGGACTATTGCAGTACTCCTGACCATGACACTGTCGACATCGCTGGCTGCAAGAGAAGGGCCTGTTCCAATGTCCGGCCATCAGTTGTGCTTGCAAGTGTGGCTGACAATTTCTCTGCTCAATGATGCACTAGCTCTTGCTGGGCAGGTCTGTACATTTTACGTTACGTGACATTTCTCGTTTAGGGTCTTACATTACAAATCTGTATGTCTTCTGCTTTAAAGTGTCCATAGTTCAATGCAGGCTCTACTTGCGAATGAATATGCAAAAGGGAATTACAAGCAGGCTCGTTTGGTTTTATACAGAGTTCTGCAGGTTAATAATGCACTTTGAAGTTCAGAAATGCTGCTGGTCTCCAGTCATGAGCTGCTTGCTGATACGTTTTGTTATAAATGTAGATTGGAGGTGTAACTGGAGTTGCACTGGCTGTGGTTCTGTTCTTTGGGTTTGGGTCCTTCTGTGTGCTGTTCACAAGTGATCCGGCAGTTTTAGACATTGCCAAATCTGGAGTCTGGGTAATGAAGAATAATTGGAATAAAGCAACTGACTTTCAGAAGTAAAGCATGATATTGTTTATGCTCATTTTGACAATATGAACTCTTGCAGTTTGTCACTGTTTCTCAGCCGATAAATGCTATTGCGTTTGTGATCGACGGGCTGTACTATGGCGTGTCTGACTTCACCTATGCTGCATACTCTATGGTATGGATATCGTTTTCTATTGTATCCACCATTAGGTTGTCATAACTAAACGTAGCGGGATTATGGCGTGCTTACAATTTTTGGCATCTGTGTTGCTCAGTTCTTTGTTGGGGCTGTTTCATCGGCATTCCTACTTGCTGCTGCTCCTAAGCTTGGTCTTGGTGGTGTTTGGTCTGGTCTAGTTCTTTTTATGAGCTTGAGAGCAGCGGCTGGATTTTGGAGGTAGTGCCCGATGTTCCAGCTGCTCCTTTCTAGAAATTTGGATAGCTAAAACCTTGGTGACTCATAGCATTTTGCTGCTGTGTGCAGGTTAGGGAGCAAAGGTGGACCATGGAAGCACATCTGGTCAGATACTAAACTGATAAATGACAAGAAATGACCATGTCTAGGTGATTCGACGGGAAGATGGAAACAAAGATCATTGACAGCTAACGGCAGTTACATGTAAATAACCAGTAGAAGTTGTGTATGAAGTAGAAGAGTATTAACTGTCTAGGTCCTTATCTTACAATCATATAAATTGTGAACTACTACTAAGTTCAGACTTGAGGAAAAGGAAATATTCGTATACTGGAGTCTTGGGGCACGTTTGGTTGGTTTGCGCGGCCAGCTCGCCTCGCCTCGCTCGGCTTTGCCAGCTGCGGAGAGCAGTTTTGGCTTGCTTGTGCTGGTGACGGAATTCTGGAAAGAGCATGAGGCTGGAAGCAAACCAACCAAACGCTGTGTCTTGATGCCCAGCCAAGCAAAAGGCAGAGCGAGACATCCAAACGTGCCCTTGAACAGAAGCAGCACGGAAGTCTTAAATTTTACAATTGTTTGTTTTTTCCTTGTTTTCAGGTAAGGGAGCAAAGGTGGACCTTGGGAGTCTATCTGGTCAGATAGTGAGTAAAGCACAGATATGACCATGTGGATTCGATTGTTCAATTGATCTCCCACACTCCCACAGCCAGCAGGTAAAGGGTAATGGTAGCAAGAAATGTGCATACTGCTGCAGGTCATATATAGCCCTGCGTAACAGGCAGCTGATGTAGCTCTGTCGAAGATGTACACTTGTAGTTGGTGACTTGGTGTTGGATGGCTGGGCTGTCTTGTTCTGGCTGTTGTAGGAGACTAGTAGGAGCTCACAGCTTTCAACTGTACTAGGAAGCTTAGTTATATTATATAACAAAAAAGAAAGAAAGAAAACTGTGTTCCAATAGAAAATCCCTTCCTGTAAATTTCGTTCTGGAAATCCTCCCTGTAAATGAAATTTTGTCCAACATTCTAGGATCTGTAAATCTGGTAATCATTTTTGGCACTATATAAACTCAGTGATTATCTGAAATAGAAGAATCTGAGTTGGTCGTTCCAATATTGTGCACGTGCATCTGTTAGGTACATGGGCCTGGAGAGACATAACGTCAATCTTATAAAACAGGTAACACTGCTAGCGTTGGGGGCATCGAAGATTCAGGAGAGAACAATTCGTCTTCCTCATACATCTCTCTTCACTCAAAGCTTCCTCTTCTTTACTTGGAACCTTCTAGGACCTTCTTGGTGTTCTTCTCTAGATCCTCCATCCCCAATTGCTTGCTGAACCCCAAACCTCCCTCTTCACTCGAAGTTATTTGTGAACCAATCGAGAAGGGGTCATCGGACATTGCAAATTTGCTACGATGGGCTCTGGACGGACAGGATGCTAGACCGACAGTAGGCTAGAGGCCCATAGTGAAGTCGAAACGAACAGGCCAACCCAAACAGCCAATTATTAGCCCAGGCAGAGCAGAGGATATTCCTTTTCCGTGTAGCAGGATAGAGAGGGAGGGGAGCCGCAGAGACCAGAGAACAGTGAGCGGAGCAGAGGAGAGGAGAAGGCGGCCAGCCGGAGGCAGACGCGGAGAGGAGGAAGAGGAATCGAGCGAGGATGCCGTGCCTGAACGTGTCGACCAACGTGAACCTGGAGGGGGTGGACACCTCCGCCATCCTCGCCGAAGCCTCCAAGTCCGTCGCCAATATCATCGGCAAGCCAGAGGCTGTAAGCCTCCGCCTTTCCCTTCACCCGGACTTCTGTCTTCCCCTCTGGTTCTGCTTCCCCTTCCGTCTCTTGTTGCTTGTTAGGTAGGCGCTTGTAGATTGTGGGTCTATTTGGTTGGTGGAGATTATGCTTCCTTTTTTTTAATTGGCACTTGACACTTGGCAACCTGTTAGGGTTTTGAGCAAGATGTGCATCGCTGTATGACACCTTTCTGTACGTTATCATTCAATTGGCCGTGTTTATTGATGCTAGTTTAAAGAGAATTCGTGTGAATCAGTAAATCTCCCAATTTTTCTACATGGGGATTTTTTTTTTACCTCTACTAGTCTTTTATTTTGGGGGAATATCCTCTAGGTGCATTATGGACGCCCCGATGTTGATTTTCACTGAACTCAGTGGAAAACTTTGTTAATATTCACATTACAGCCTAGAATCCCTAGGATGAGACTGCAATTTCCTGCATATCCTGGCCATGCTTAAATTGAGTTCATATATAAATAAATCGTAGTTTTTTTTTCATTTTAATAGTTTCAGCATTGAGGGAGACAACTATAGATAACTCATGTATGAGACTGAATCCCTAGTCTCTATCTAAGAACTGATATACTGACCATTGTCATCACGCAGTACAAGGAATGCCAAACCATTTGCCTACCATTTTCACTATCCTACCAATCTGATTATGGAACGGAAATGCGGTATATTAAGACATTGAGAACAGATGCATTTACAGCAAACTAACTGATGAAAGTTTATGCTCACAGTTTTCTGGAACAGATTTCTATCAACCAGCAACCCCTTAGTGTACCATTCTTCAGCACTAATCTCTAGTTCTGTTAAATATGTGGACCATGGGCTGCGTGTGCTTTTCCTTTATGTTACCCTAGTACTACAGCCATCAATTTTACATAGATGAAATTTGAAAGTTCATGTTTATCAGTCACTGTGTTACTCTTACTCAGGCAGCTGCTTTAGTTCAGTACATAAATTTTTATGCCCTGTACTAGAGGTCACAGCTTTTCATTTTCTGTTAGCCGTTTAGTCCATTTAGTGTTAGTCGGGCAGCTGCTTTGCTACTATCAAGGGCAAAAAATGACCTCTCTGAATACATCATATTCATAACCTGACCATGCTAATCTCATTCTCATACTAACAATTGTTGGATTCCTTTTTGGGTGATCTGTGGTGCTAGGCTCAAATTACTGAAGTTTAGCTTTTATTGTTTCTCTGTCTTGACTTATTTGGATGAAGCCATTTCTCTTGAGTACTATCATCTTGAGGAACTAATATCAAGTAGGCTGTTAAATATGTAGACCATAGGCTGCATGTGCTTTTCCTTTATGTTACCCTAGTACTACAGCCATCAGTTTTACAACAACAACAACAACAACAACAAAGCCTTTAAGTCCCAAACAAGTTGGGGTAGGCTAGAGTTGAAACCCAACAGAAACAATCAAGGTTCAGGCACGTGAATAGCTGTCTTCCAAGCACTCCTATCTAAGGCTAAGTCTTTAGGTATATTCCATCCTTTCAAGTCTCCTTTTATTGCCTCTACCCAAGTCAACTTCGGTCTTCCTCTGCCTCTCTTCACGTTACTATCCTGACTTAGGATTCCACTACGCACCGGTGCATCTGGAGGTCTCCGTTGCACATGTCCAAACCATCTCAACCGGTGTTGGACAAGCTTTTCTTCAATTGGCGCTACCCCTAATCTCTCACGTATATCATCGTTCCGAACTCGATCCCTTCTTGTATGACCGCAAATCCAACGCAACATACGCATTTCCGCGACACTTAGCTGTTGAATATGTCGTCTTTTCGTAGGCCAACATTCTGCACCATACAACATAGCAGGTCTAATCGCCGTCCTATAAAACTTGCCTTTTAGCTTCTGTGGTACCCTTTTGTCACATAGGACACCAGACGCTTGCCGCCACTTCATCCACCCTGCTTTGATTCTATGGCTAACATCTTCATCAATATCCCCGTCCCTCTGTAGCATTGATCCTAAATATCGAAAAGTATCCTTCATAGGCACTACTTGACCTTCCAAACTAACATCTTCCTCCTCCCGAGTAGTAGTGCCGAAGTCACATCTCATATACTCAGTTTTAGTTCTACTAAGTCTAAAACCTTTGGACTCCAAAGTCTCCCGCCATAACTCCAGTTTCTGATTCACTCCTGTCCGGCTTTCATCAACTAGCACTACATCGTCCGCGAAAAGCATACACCAAGGGATGTCCCCTTGTATGTCCCTTGTGACCTCATCCATCACTAAAGCAAACAAATAAGGGCTCAAAGCTGACCCTTGATGTAGTCCTATCCTAATCGGGAAGTCATCCGTGTCTCCATCACTTGTTCGAACTCTAGTCACAACATTGTTGTACATGTCCTTAATGAGCCCGACATACTTCGTTGGGACTTTATGTTTGTCCAAAGCCCACCACATAACATTCATTGGTATTTTATCATAAGCCTTCTCCAAGTCAATAAAAACCATGTGTAGGTCCTTCTTCTTCTCCCTATACCGCTCCATAACTTGTCTTATTAAGAAAATGGCTTCCATGGTTGACCTTCCGGGCATGAAACCAAATTGGTTCATAGAGACCCGCGTTATTGCTCTCAAGCGATGCTCGATAACTCTCTCCCATAGCTTCATAGTATGGCTCATCAACTTAATTCCCCGGTAATTTGTACAACTTTGCATATCCCCTTTATTCTTGTAGATCGGTACCAATATACTTCTCCTCCACTCATCAGGCATCTTGTTCGATCGAAAAATATGGTTGAACAGCTTGGTTAACCATACTACAGCTATATCCCCGAGGCATCTCCACACCTCGATTGGGATACCATCCGGTCCCATCGCCTTACCTCCTTTCATCATTTTCAACGCCTCTCTGACCTCAGATTCTTGGATTCTCCGCACAAAGCGCCTATTGGTGTCATCAAAAGAGTCATCCAACTGAAAGGTTGTGTCCATATTCTCACCATTGAACAATTTGTCAAAATACTCTTGCCATCGATGTCGGATCTCATCCTCCTTTACCAAGAGATGCTCCCTTTCATCCTTAATGCACTTAACTTGGTTGAAGTCCCGTGTCTTTCTCTCACGAACCCTAGCCATCCTATAAATGTCCTTCTCTCCTTCCTTCGTACTCAAATGTTGGTAAAGATCCTCGTACGCTCTACCCTTTGCCACACTTACAGCTCGCTTTGCGGTCTTCTTTGCCACCTTGTACTTCTCTATGTTGTCCGCACTCCTGTCATGGTACAAGAGTCTATAGCATTCTTTCTTCTCCTTAATAGCCCTTTGAACTTCCTCGTTCCACCACCAAGTATCTTTAGCCTCGCGTCCCCTTCCTTTGGTTACTCCACACACCTCTGAGGCTACCTTCCGAATGTTGGTTGCCATCTTGTCCCACATATTGTTTATATCGTCTTCTTCCTTCCAAGAGCCCTCTTTGATAACCCTTTCCCTAAATACCTCTGACGTCTCCCCTTTCAGTTTCCACCACTTTATTCTTTCAATCTTAGCTTGTTTATCCCTACGGGCACGCACCTGAAAACGAAAATCTGCCACCAAAAACTTATGTTGAGAAACAACACACTCCCCTGGTATCACCTTGCAATCCAAGCATGCTCGTTTGTCCTTTCTTCTTGTGAGGACAAAGTCAATTTGGCTACAGTGTTGTCCGCTACTGAAGGTCACTAGATGAGATTCTCTCTTTCTAAAGAAACTGTTGGCTATCATCAGGTCAAAAGCTACCGCGAAGTCCAGAACTTCCTCCCCCTCCTGATTCCTACTACCATACCCAAAACCTCCATGAACTGTCTCGACACCTGCGCTTGTAGTACCTACATGTCCATTAAGATCTCCTCCTATAAAAAGCTTCTCACTACTAGGTATAGCTCTAACCAGGCCATCTAAGTCTTCTCAGAACTGTCTCTTAACACTCTCGTCGAGGCCTACTTGGGGGGCATACGCACTAATTACGTTCAATACCATATCACCAACGACAAGCTTGACTAAGATAATCCTATCTCCTTGCCTTCTCACTCCCACCACACCATTCTTGAGGCTCTTATCAATCAAAACTCCTACTCCATTTCTATTCGCGACTGTCCCTGTGTACCAAAGCTTGAAACCTGTATTGTCCACCTCCTTCGCCTTCTGACCCTTCCATTTAGTCTCTTGAACGCATAATATATTTACACGCCTCCTAGTCGCGGTATCAACTAATTCTCTTAACTTACCTGTAAGTGACCCTACATTCCAACTACCTAAACGGATCCTAGTTGGTTCGACTAGCTTCCTTACCCTTCGCACCCGTCGACTCTGATGCGAAGACCCTTGCTCATTTTTCACTACACCCGGGCGCCGATGTAGCGCGCCACTAAGGAAGCGACGACCCGATCCTTGGTTACTTGACACCATGCCCAGATCACGACACGGCGCGTCACGGGGGTGACGACCCGGCCCTTGCCCATTTAACACCATACCCAGGTTCCGATATGGCGCGTCGTACAGCCATCAGTTTTACATAGATCAAATTTGAATGCTCATGTTCATCGGTCACTTTGTGTTACTGTTACTCATGCAGCTGCTTTGCTATGTAGTTCAGTACCCAATTTTTTATGCCCCGTACTTGAGGTCACAGATTTTCATCTTCTGTTAGCTGTGTAGTCCATTTAGTGTTAGTCAGGCAGCTGCTTTGCTACTATCAAGGACAAAAATGACCTCTCTGAATACATCGTATTCATAGCCTGACCATGCTATTCTCATTCTCATAGTAACATGATTTGGATTCCTGGTTGTTGACCTGTGGTGCTAGGCTCAAATTACTGAACTTTAGCTATTATTGTTTCTCTGTTCTTGACCTATTTGGATAAAGCCATTTCTCTTGAGTACTAACATCTTGAGGAACTAACTGGAATGGTTGTCCTCCCACAGTACGTGATGGTTGTTCTCAAGGGTTCGGTGCCTATGGCATTTGGAGGTACCCAGGAGCCTGCAGCTTACGGTGAGCTAGTTTCCATCGGAGGCCTGAACCCTGATGTGAATAAGAAGCTTAGTGCTGGCATTGCTTCTATCCTGGAGTCAAAGCTGTCCGTGCCCAAGTCGCGCTTCTACCTCAAGTTCTATGACTCAAAGGTAAGCGACCACTGTTTCTTATTGAGCAAGTGCTCACTCAGTCATGGGTCCTTTTAACCTTCACCAACGTTCTCATATTAATTTTGTTGTTTGTTAGGCTCATCCTGCACAAGAATATGCTCAATGTTTACATGCTTTGCATCAAGAATAGATGGTTCATTCCATCTTCTTTGTTTTGCATCTTCTTGCCTACATAGATGGCATTAAGATCTTCACCGTCCAGCATATTTTCAATGTCATGCTATCCGTGAGCACTCACTGATATATTAATTATGTGATGATGCAGCGCTCGGACTTTGGTTGGAACGGCTCCACCTTCTAGACTTGAGGTCTGCAGCTTAAATAAAAGAAATCCGTGTTACCTAATGCCATGGCTATTGCCTATTAAGAACAATGTCATAAGATGTGTCTTAATTGGTGCTGAACTGAGAATCAGTAATCGCTGTTGTGGAACTCGAAGTTGGATGCAGACGTGTTGAGTGCCTTCTAGCATGCTTGTGCTATCTTATTGTTGGCTTGAGATCAGTCTATATTATCTTGGGTTGGTTCTTTCTGTATTGTAACCGTATCTTAAAATGGTGTGTTCTTTGTTAACCTAGCGAAAATCTGCCAAAGCTAGTGTTGTTTTATAGCCTTACGGTTACAGGGGACATTGGCTGGTAACTGAAATTTCTTCATAGCCACTATTTGTTGTTTCAGACTAGTCTTTGCCGTTGTGATTTGCTGGCCTAGACGCCTAGTGGTAGTAGTATACATTCAAGGAATAACGCAAGGGAGGTTTGGTTAAGTATGGTGCAAGAACTTTGCTGGTGTGCTGGCTGTTTCTTCTAGATCCAAGCAAAGTACATGGTGGACTGGTGGTTGATTGCTATTGAAAAAGGAGAAGGAAGATGCATTGTAAACTTGTTGCTGTTGGTGCTGGACCTACTCTTTTGCTGCCTAACCTGGAAAAGGATACTTCCATGCTGCCCGAGCTTTCTAGTGTGTCACAATTTCAGAGCACATTGCGTCGTTACCTTACCTAACCATCAATGTTAGCTGCATCTGCATAAGCACTTTGCTGTTTTTCCAGGCAACTGGAGCCTGGAGTACTGCCCAAGTGCCCATGCGACATTGCTCGTATGAATTTTGAATGAATGTAATAAAAAAGGAACTTTTGATGGAACCAAAGGAAAAAAAAATCTCTTCTTTTTAGCTGTTATTACAATTGTCGTCCAGCCACAAATTCTAAGTGTAAAATAAGGAACTTCTTGATGGACTGGAGCCAAAGAAACCAACAAATTATTTCTCGACAAAAAAAGAAAAGAAATAAAAGGCAGATTTTTAGGCCATTTTTCACAAGAAAACGTGCAGCTGGTAACTGTTGACCCGTGTGTCGGTGCGGTGCGGCTTGTTTGGCGACCACGACGGACGGGGTCGGTCAGGCCACCATTTGTACTCGCGCCCATCTCCTCTCACTCCGCGTCCTCCCTCTCTCCTCAGATCCGCCAAACCCGCCGGGACAGAGAGATCGCCACATCGCCATGGCCGCGGCCTCGCCTCCGATCCTCCCCACCACGGTGGTCCCGGCCGCCGCACCATCCCCCGCGCCCACGGCCCTCTCCTCTGCGGACGCCACCGACACCAACCCAGCGGCGATCCGGGCGTTCCTCTCGCGCCTCCTCGACACCACCCGTCGCGCGCTCTCCGGCGCGCGGCCCTGGTCCGAGCTGGCGGACCGCTCAGCTCTCTCCCGCCCAGACTCCCTCGCGGAGGCCACGTCCCGCCTCCGCAAGAACCTGGCCTACTTCCGCGTCAACTACGCCGCGGTCACCGCGCTGTGCCTGGCCGCGGCGTTGCTGGCGCACCCGTTCTCGCTGGCCGCGCTGCTGGTGCTGCTCGCCGCCTGGTGCCTCCTCTACGTGCTCCGCCCCGCCGACGCGCCGCCCGTCGCCGCGTTCGGCCGCACCTTCTCTGACCGCGAGGTGCTCGGCGGGCTCGTCGCCGCGTCCGCCTTCGTCGTCTTCCTCACGTCGGTCGGGTCGCTCATCTTCTCCGCGCTGGCACTGGGTGCGGCCGTCGTCTGTGCCCACGGCGCCTGCCGCGTGCCTGAGGACCTGTTCCTCGATGAGGTTGTTGACCAGGGTGCTGGTGGCGCTGGTAACCCGCTGCTGTCGTTCATCGCCTCCGCCACCGGGGGCCGTGTCTGAGTCTCTGTGATCTAGATGCACACCCTCGTGAGTGTGAGAGGTCATTATCATTTCTTTAATTTCTTTCGATTATGCGAAACTATACTACAACACAATTACACAAAAGATACCTTAGCTAGAGCACACAAGAAAATGAAACATTGGGTTTACTAGTCTAGTCGATCTAGTGGTGTCCCCTGTATGAGAAACAAGAAAAGCTGAAAAATCTTCTTGTTATGTTTTTTTTTACAAATCTTGTTAGCTCGGTTCGGCTCGCTGAAACTTGGCTGAAATTGACTACTTGGCTGAAATTGACTGAAAACACTATTCTGGCTGAATTGGTGTGAGAGAAAAATAGTGTTCCGATTAAAAAAACAAGTCGAACAAGTTGGTTTCTGGTTAGGGTGGTGTTTAGTTCCAAAATTTTGTAAAATTTTTCAAGATTCTCCGTCACATCGAATCTTTGGACGCAAGCATAAAGCATTAAATTTAAATAAAAATAAAACTAATTACACAGTTTAGACAAAATTTACGAGACGAATCTTTTAAGCCTAATTAAACTATGATTGAATACTAATTACCAAATAACAACGAAAGTGCTACAGTTCTATTTTTCAAAAAAAATTCGCCAACTAAACCAGCCCAGCCCAGGTCGAACGGCTAACATACCCCGTTCAACTTGCACTAATAAAATATAGGGAAAATAGTGTTCTTGCCCCTTACACAGATGTGCAATTGTGATTTTGCCCTCGTTTTTCTAACTTTGTGATTTTGCCCTTAACTGTTTACTAGTCAACGCGATTTTACCCCTGGTCAACGCGAATTTGCCCCTGTTTTTATCGTTGACCAGGGGCAAAATCGCGTTGACTTGTGAACAGTTAAGGGCAAAATCACAAAGTTAAAAAAACAAGGATAAAATCACAATTACACATCAAAATTGGGACAAGAACTAAAGAGCCCCTAAAATATATGGTTGCCAAGGCGGTTTGGTTTGCCTCGGACTTAGAGCTGATGCCTTGCCTTCGTCGGACCATGGACCACACGCTTAAATTGCTACTGTTCTGCAATAAGGACCCTCCCATGCTGCCTTAGGTATGATTTTCTCTATTATGTGGTGTCTTTTGAAAGCACGTAATGATCATAGATTCAACAACATAAAGGCTCCGTTCGCTTTGCTAAAAAAATAGGTGGAATATTGTTTCAGTTAATTGTAAGAGAAAAACATGATTTTGACTGAAGTACAGATTATAAGATAAGCGAACATGACTAAATTGGTCGGTTTCTAGAGTCCTACATGAGGCAAATGCAATTGACAAAGCTTATTGTATGGCTATTGAGGAGGGCCCTGTTACGCATATTCCTCCACAACCTAGGCCCACATGCTTACAGATTTCAGTTGGTCCTAGGCCTTGTTTAGATTCCAAGTTTTTTCACTATCTTTCCATTACATCAAATCTTTAGACACATGCATGGAGTATTAAATATAGATAAAAAAATAATTAATTACACAGTTTGATTATAAATTACGAGACGAATCTTTTAAGCCTAGTTAGGCCATAATTGAATAATAATTGTCAAATACAAACGAAAGTGCTACAGTGTCAAATACTGATTCCTAACAGCTATCTAAACAAGGCCCTAGAATTATTTGTGATGCCTCTGTAGGCATACAAGGAGCCACCACGCCAAACCAAACAGACATTGGGATTTTCATTCTCACAACCTTTGCAGAAAGTGTTTTTCATTGTCGGTGTTTTGTAAACCTGACTAGTAAATTTATAGGATTGTCGCGCTGCTCTAGAAAGACGATGGTAACATCCAAATGACACGAGGATTTATACTGGTTCAGGCCGGAGCCCTACGGATGATCGATTACGTGTTTCTCTCTTGAATGCTCTAAAGTTCTTACAATGGGGATGCAAGAATGGTGGAAAAGGTTGGAGAGCTAGAGATAAGAGATGGACTGCCTGAAGGAAAGCTTCTGGAGCCCTACTACGATGGAGAATGAGTAAAATGGTAGAGGATCCGAGTCTCCCTAGATAGGTGCCCTGGCTGCCTTATATAGAGTTCGGAGCCAGGACGTGTACAGAGAAGGAGGTTCTCCTGACTGAAGGGTCGTGAGCCTGAGGAAGGTCCTAGCTAACTTGGCTTGCAAGCTACACCATCTTGTGGTGCACGTTTGGGCGTGGTTGTCGTCATGGTCCTGTGGCCACGTCGCGACATGGTGTGGCATGATGTTACTGTGCCGGCCGTGGCGGCACTGTAGGCACGGTGGTGGTTCGTCAGTCATCCTGTGCGATGTGGTCTCTGCCATGGTCTTCGTCATCGTCTCCTGATTTCCTGGGCGTCGTACAAGAGTTGGTAGCCGCCCCGGGTTGTTGATTGCTTCGTTGGCTTGAGGAGTGAAGGGCCACGATCCCGATCATTGGGGTCGTGGCTCCCGCCAGTCTGGCTGACCTCTAAGTCAAGGCCCTTGTCGTGGATCCCATCCCCTAGTGGGCAGGATCGTACATGCGTCTTGTTGGGCCATATCTGGCTGGTGGTCATTGTACCGGCCGTCACCGCTTTGGGCGGTATTGTCTTTTCTGGATTGCATGGTGTAGGGTGGCGTCTGACTGGACCGAGGTGGTCGCTGTCCCCTCGGTCCCTGTGAGGTCAGTGCGGCATGCTTATTCTTGTCAAAGCAGGCACACTTGGCTTCGCTCGACCTCTCTCTGTTCCTCCCAGGGGTCGGGACGGGGATAGGTCGTGCGCCTACCAAGCGTTGTGCGGCTAAGGCAGGAGGAAGGGGTTGTGGCTGGCCCTGGCCTTAGTGTCCGGCCTGGTTTACTTAGCTTAGCTGGGCCTCGGTCGTTCAGGCCTTCGCTAGCTGATATATTATAGGCCATGTGGCCTACTGACTAATCAGTGTCTTGAGATACCTCAGGGTTATAACCCCAATAGTAGCCCCCAAGTGTTTTTGCGATCATGAAGTGATTGTGAAAGCACTAAGATGCGTGTGCGTTTGTGCGTGGGTTCGTAGTCGTGGCCTACTCGAGCTTCGTCGCTCGACCCCTCGCAGGCTAGCGCATTCAATGCAGTAGGTGGCCGTTGCGTCTCGCCACGTCAAGATGCCCTTACGACGCGGTACGCGACTACGGAGCCCAGCCGTGTCAGTGTGCCATGTTTTGGGGTTAGCGACCCAGACAGATCCGAGTGGTCTCATCGACGCTGTACCGGCCCTGCCTTTGGGAGGGTCTCGATTTCCCCGACCTCACATAGGCATCTAACATTGGCTGTGACCTTCCGTAGTTCGCCACGTGGCACGGGGGTCTCAGGCTGCTTAGTCTGCCCTTGGGCCTATAAATATAAGCCTTCCTTCTGTTTGAACCACTCATGGCTATAACTTCGAATCCTTCCCTACCTTCCTACTGAGAGAGTGAGGGAATGGGAGAGAAACGTTCATGGGGAACTATGCGGTTCCCATCATACATCATACTAGAGGTCGTAGGTAGCGCTTGAAAGCTGGTGGTGCCCCTTCAACAACTGGTGCCAGAAGGAATCTTACAAGCAGGGGAGGATATGCCCGTGGTGTGCACGTACTATAGGGATCAGGCAATCCCATCATGGGCGAGATGGGTCTTGCTTGATTCCAAGGCTCTCTGTCTGTGCCCCGTTGGTGCTTGTGTAAGCCCATGGGTGCCCATTCAGGCATCCTTGAGTTGGTGCGACCTCTTGCCTCCTCCTATGCTCTCGTGTCCTAGGAGTCGTGTTGTTACAGGAAGGTCGGCGCGATGCCTGTCCTTTCGTGGCAGTAGCAAGGCCTCCTAGGGCTTACTAGAGATGTCACCGGTGTGGTGATTTCCATATTTGTATTTTGGTGCATGGCTTGGCCGTGCCCATTTCCGAAGTTTGATAATAGAGACCCTTTCTTTGAGTTTACTTGCTTCTCCGAGGTCTCTCGGTGGTGGTTAAGTCGTGGTCGCTTTTCCTAATAATGGCACGAGCCGGGATGCCCTCATCAGCCGAGGATTACCACGTGGGTTTGGAAGCATCTCTTGTCGTGCGTAATTAGGGAGCGATCCACATAAACATGGCGCCTCCCTTATGGAAGTACTTTTGTGAGTCTTTTTTGCCATTCGTTTGGTTAATCTCCCGCAATGGGGCTGCCAGCCTCCACTGGTTCATGAGATTCCGAGACGGCAGTGGGTCGGCAGCCCAAGACGCGGGGAGCAAACGATCGTAGCTTGGCCACTGTCCTTATCGGGGCCGCATGGACCCTGCTCCTTTTTCCTCCGGTATCCTTCTCGACCCTAAGGGGCCATGATGCCTGGTCACAAGCAACTTTGGTTTCACCCCACGTGGGGAGAGGCTTGTCCACCGTAACCACATGGTCGGAGCAGTGCGCCTCGTCGAGGTCAATGGGTAATTCGAGTGGGACCCGATATCCTTCCCAATCGATGTGGACCCAATACATCATTGGCCGTCAAGCCGGTCGATCCCCCACCACCTCCACAATGGCCATAGGGCAAGATGCCTCCCCCTAGAGGGGGTCAACTCGGGTGACTTCGAAGCGAATGACTCAGACACAGGAGGAAATGGTCGCAAGGTTCCACACCACTGATTAGAGCCGCAGGGGCCCATCTCGTCCTGCCCCTATCTCTTTTGTGGCCTAGAGCCCGTCTAAGGGCCATCCTAAGTGTGGGTTTCCTAAGCATGACGCGGGGGCATGGTTGTGATGGGCTCCTCTATGCGTGGACTTAGGGGCTCATTGCCTCCTCGATCATGACCTGACTTAATGGCGCTCGCCCGCACGTGAATACGTGATGCGCCACACTGTGCGGTTGCTGTGGTGCGGCAGCTCGCTTGTCAAGGATCCGTGGGACTCGTTCCAGGATGGATTCCGTAAGGGCACGGTTCGCACTCCTAGTTGCCACCACATATACGACCCCTTCGACTCGAGTTCCCTTACCTTGTTTTTGCCTTCCACTGTTGCGCGCTGCAATTGAGAGATGGGTGTAAGGGAATCGAACTCAAGGGATTTACCTAGGAAGTGCGTAGTCACTAGTGACCGCTCGGCGCCGTCTTCCTCCACTACCGCCTCTGCCTTTGCCCTCGCCTTGTGCCCTGCTTGTGTTGGGGATGTGTGAGTGGGTACATTCGACAGTGACAGAGGTGAGTGAAAGTATCTAGGCCCCTTGTTGGGTTTTGGTGATTAATGACAATACAAGATTACTATGACTAACGTGTATTTTACTGAGGCAATTAAGTTAGGTCATGGTAATGGAGATCAATTAGACAATCAAGGTGGTCATGCCCCTTGTGGCAGAACCTCCTAAATTATAGGACCCACATGCACTTGTCACTGTCCAACGACCTTTGACGACTATGCATATGTTCTTGGTAACTTAAGAAGTCTGTCGGGTGTCCTCGGGGAACCCTGAATCATCCACAATTTCCGAGCAGGATCACATTACAGAGTCATTGCAGTATTACAACATTTATTCAAATATATACATCAGAGTAAAATAGCGGAAGTCTTACGATAACTTAGTTTATAAACCAGTTGTTTCAAACCTTACAAACCAAGTTCGATAATTATTACAAACCATAGTAGTAGTGGAGTGGCATAATTAACATAAACATAACACACAAAATAAACATCCTGCCCAAGGATCACACATTCACTTATCATCATCGACCTGAACAACAGTCATGCAGCAAGGTCCAAAACAGACCTACTCATGAGGCTCACCTGCAACAAGGGTCAACGAACCCTGAGTACAAAAGTACTCAATAAGACTTAACCGAAATAAAACTGAGAAGACTCAGGGATGCAGGCTCAGGGATTCAAGGTATGGCTTTAGCAATAATCAAAGTTCTTTTGCGTAAAAGCTCTTTAACAAAATTCTTTATATCAACATTTTATCTTTGAAAAGATCATATACAAAGCTAACATGATCCATAATGAGATCATGAAACTTCATATCCAACACTTTCTCAAACCTTACTCAAGTTCTAGTTATTAACTATGATGATGAACAGTGAGTTGAGTCTCCATAACCAAGGAGCAACGACGATTCAAACCGATTATAAACCCAGCTGGGGATTCCAGACCACACGACATATGCAGGTCCCCGACCTACATATATCAACCTGCACTCAGATCCTCTAAAATAAGAATGGGTCCACGCCACCCGAGAATACAATACTCCACCAATCCAGCACATGGCCACGTGGGTACACGCTACTCTCGCCATCTCTCCACTCACAGTGCGCGAGTAGCCATTCTCGTAATAGAATAGCCGAGTTAAGGCTTACCGAAGTATGTGGTTAGTACTACAAAGTCTCACCTCATGCAATTCAACAACGGACGGACCTTAATCGACACAGGCAGAAAGAAGCCACTCACAAGACCTCCATGTCTTATGGCTCTCACACACCAAGTCCGCCCGGTCTAGATTTATTACTTCACATGCTCATATCTCATGATAATATAAGTAACTAAAGATCCATTTGAAACTTGCAGGTGACAGGTAATCACCCGGCTAAGCAGGACTAAGCATAGCTAGTCATTTACGAATTAAAACTGGTAACAAGGTAGATATGGAAAAACAAGGTTGGTAATGCACCAATTAGGTTTCCACTTGACTCCTAATCACTTAATGCAGTATAGAAAAGCAAAAGCGATAAAATTTGTAAAACACAAGGTAGGGTTAAATGCATCCGGGGCTTGCCTTCGTTGATGGAAAAGTTAGGTTCCTGCGACGTTCCACAAGTATCAGATCCGACCTCAACAGACGGATTAACCTCCTCCGCAACTTGATTAACTACCACATGTTCACCTTCGTTCACTACACATAGTAACAATGCCATGTTTAACATGATGCGGAATACAAAACATGATGCTTGATGATGGATGTAAAATTAACAATTCGAATACAACTTTACTTCGCAGTACAGTTGCAAGTCAAACGAACTAAATCTTTTTTGTAACACATACATCAATTGCCAAGGATCATTATCAACTAATGACCCAAGGTCATCACTCAATCCAAAATTTCAAACAAAACCTAAATCATTAAAGGTTACTATTTGCTTTTATGAATTAATTATTTAATTCAAAATTATGAAATAAATCAACTTATTCTAATTGAGCTCAAATTTTTTTAAATGTTCATCACATGATAACTAAGTGGCAAAACAATTTTCATAATTTTTGGATAATTAATTAAGCCTAGAAAAATCATGGAAACCCATTTATTAATTAATTGAGCAATTTTTATCACACTCAAAAACTGCTGAAAAATAACATTTCATATTTTTACTAAATAGTATTCATCACAGAGAGGTTACACAAAAATTTTCATAATTTTTGGAGCTCTAAATAAATCTACACAAAAATAACAAATTACAACACTATTCAAACATTTCAGAAAAGGAGAAAATTCATTTTTCAACTACACAGTCGCTGACAGGGTGACCCCACATGTCATCCCCGACCTCCCGCTTTGACCACGACGGCGATGGCGCTAACCGACGAAAACTCGCCGACGGTGAGACCAACGGTGACGGCCAAAGTACCAAAAGACTCCCCACACCACCCCGCATCGCTTGAAGGCACTAGCTTGAGCAATTATAGCGAGTTACGAGCTTGACGTCGGCCATGGCGGACGCGGCGGCTCGGTGATGCCACACTGGCGAAACAAGGCCGGTAGAGTGTAAAAAAAAGGCACGGTAAGGTTCAGCAGCTCACCACGAACACGTTGGAGCAAAGAGCAAGACCGGAGAAGCAACGGTGATGCGGGTCGACGTTCACAGCGGCCACGGCGGAGCAAACTTCGGCGACGGCAGTGCTCAGTCGATTGTGATGGACAAAATGAGAAATCAACCAGTCATAGAGCATCTCTGGAACAAGGCGGAGCTAGAGGTGCACTGAGCAAGAGCAAAGGCTCACCGGAGAGCGCTGGCCACTACGGCGCAAGCACGACGGAGAGGTTGCCGGCCGCGAGGAAGAAAGACGGCTAGCGATGATTCCCGGCGAAATCAAGTGACCACAGTTGGATGGCTAGGTGCGCAAGGAGTAGGCGAAGTTATTGAGCGCTTTGCTACGACAGCACAGACACTAGTTCGGCGGCGAGGGCTCGACGGAGATGATCGGCGACGTCGGGAAAAGCAGAGCAACGAAAGGAAGAACGGCAACGACGGTGGCTGGCTTTATAGGATGGCCAAGGGAGCAAGGAGGCGACACGCAGTGGCCTTCTCCGCGCCAGCGCGAAGCCAAGAGCGGCCACAGGCGCGACTGGAAGACCGGAGAAGGACGCCGGCGGTGGGGCGGTGGTCGTGGCACTGTTCCACTTAATTACAGAATTGCCATTTGTTTTAAAATCCAAATTACTCCCAAATTTGTATAACAACTCAAAAATCTCCAAAAATAAAGTTGCTCAAAATCCAAAGTTCTACAACTTTGCTTTTATAACCACCCCCAAATTCGGTCTACATTTTGAAATGAAATTTGAATTCAAATAGGGGACATTTAAGGAATTACGCCTTTTCGAATTACTTCAAATTTTTCATAACAACTTTGAAAACTCCAAAAACAAACTTTGTATAACTTGTCAAGCTCTACACTTTTGCTTTTAGGCTTAACCCCAAAATGTGCTTAGATTTTGAAATGAGTTTTCAGGGTAGGATTTAAATACTGAAAATCAGGGTTTTCTTAAAAATTCAAAATCCAAACAAACTTTGAACTTGATTCAAACAATACAATTCAACACATACCACATAAATGTAAACTTGTTTTAGTGAATGCATAACAAAGTTTTCACCAAGGCCAAATGCTTTGCAATGCATATGATGACATGTCCTGTTTTAGGTTTTAAAACACCAGGGGTGTTACAATCCTTCCCCCTAAAAGAAATCTCGCCCCGAGATTCAAAGCCATAGGGTAAGTAATGGAAAAGGAAATGTGTCGTGCGAACACATATAAAATTTGTCCATAAAACGGTTGAGGTCCCTTTACAAAACATAATTTGTAACAACCGAGCTCAACTAACATTACTCTATATTAACGCAAGAAACTCTAGAAATTTTTCTAACAAGTAATCTTCGGATTCCCAAGTAGCTTCTTCTTCGGAATGTTGATTCCATTGTATCTTGTAGAACTTGATTGTCCTCCTTCGAGTAACACGGTCTTTCTGATCCAGAACTCGGATAGGATATTCAGAATAGGTCAAATCAGGTTCAAGTTCCACTCCTTTAACCTCAACATTCTGCTCAGGCACTCAGAGACACTTCTTTAATTGAGAAACATGGAACACATCATGTACAGTGGAAAGATGTTCGGGTAACTTTAAGCGATACGCCACTTTTCCATACCTCTCTAAAATTTGAAATGGTCCAATATATCGAGGTGCCAACTTGCCTTTTACACCAAAATGGGTAACTCTCTTCATTGGTGATACCTTCAGATATACAAAATCTCCCTTGTTAAACACCAATGGTCTACGTCGTTTATCTGCATAACTCTTTTGTCGAGACTGAGCTATCTTCAAATTACTTTGTATTTGCCTAACCTTGTCTTCTGTTTCTTTCACAAGGTCAACTCTAAAGAACCTTCTTTTCCCAGGCTCAGACCAACTCAGTGATGTTCTGCATCTACGACCATAGAGTGCTTCAAATGGAGCCATTCTAATGCTCTCCTGATAACTATTATTGTATGAGAACTCAGCCAAAGGCAGACATTCATCCCACTTATTGGAATAGTTAAGAACACAACATCTTAACATATCTTCAAGTACTTGATTGACCCTTTTAGTCTGACCATCAATCTAGGGATGATAAGCTGTACTATACAGGAGTTTGGTACCCAATGAAGAATACAGTTGTTTCCAAAAGCTAGAGACAAACTGTGTACCCCGATCTGACACTATAGTCTTTGGTACTCCATGTAGACTCATGATTCTTGCTAGATACATCTTGGCATACTAGATAGTAGGATATATACTCTTGACTGGAAGAAAATGTGCTGACTTAGTTAGTCGATCTATAATGACCCATATTGAATCAAAACCTTTTGATGTCTTGGGTAGACCAACAATAAAGTCCATACTAATATCCTCCCACTTCCAAGCTGGAATAGGTAATGGCTGTAACTCTCCTGCAGACCTCAAATGTATAGCTTTCACCTTTTGATAGGTATCACACTTTGCTATATACCGGGCAATTTCTATCTTCATTTTGGTCCACCAAAACCTTTGTTTCAAGTCATGGTACATCTTATTATTTCCTGGATGAATAGATAGCCTAGTAGCATATGCCTCTTCAAGAATTGACTGTCGCAACTCAGGAACCTTGGGTACCACTAAGCGATTCTTGAACCATAACACACCTTCATCATCTACTTTGAAGCATTCTGCTTTCCCATCCTTGATTCTTTCTTTGATATGGGCTATACCCTTGTTTTCTTTCTGAGCAGCAATAATCTGGTCTCAAATAGTGGCTTCAACAGTTATATTGGTCAAACTACCTTATTGAATTACCCCTATACTCAACTTTTCCATCTCTTGGCATAAAGTCAAACCCATTGTTCTTACTGTCAGACAATTGCAATGGCTCTTTCGACTGAGGGCATCTGCAACTATATTTGCTTTACCAGGATGATAATGTTCTTCCAAGTCATAATCCTTAATCAATTCTAACCATCTTCTCTATCGCATGTTTAAATCCGATTGAGTAAAGATATACTTTAAACTCTTGTGATCTATGTAAATATGGCATGTATTACTAAGCAGGTAATGTCGCCAAATCTTCAGAGCATAAACAACTGCTGCTAACTCTAGATCATGAGTGGGATAGTGCTCTTCATGTTGCTTAAGTTGTCTGGAAGCATAGGCAATGACTCAGCCTTCTTGCATCAATACACATCCAATGCCAATACTAGAAGCATCACAATAAACGTCAAATGACTTCTCGATATCTGATTGTGCTAATACTGGTGCAGTGGTTAACAGTCTCTTCAAAGTCTAGAAAGCTTCTTCACATTCAGATGACTAGACAAACTTGGCTTGGTTCTTCAACAACCTAGTAATGGACTTGGATACTCTAGAGAAATCTAGAATAAAACGACGGTAATACCCCGCCATTCCCAGAAAACTCCGAACTTGATGAACAGTGGTTGGTGGTTCCCAATCAAGCACATCCATGACTTTGCTTGGGTCAACAGCAACTCCTTCAGCTGATAAGACATGTCCAAGAAACTATACTTCCTTAAGCCAGAAGTCACACTTACTGAACTTGGCATATAGTTGATGTTCTCTTAAGCGGGTCAGGACAATTCTGAGATGTTCTGCGTGTTCCTTCTTATTCTTGGAATAAACTAGGATGTCGTCAATAAACACCACCACAAACTTGTCTAGCTCAGGCATGAATACTGAATTCATCAGATACATGAAATGAGCTGGGGCATTTGTTAAACCAAAAGACAATACCAAGTATTCATATAATCCATATCTTGTGGTAAATGCCGTTTTGGGAATATCTTCAGGCTTAATCTTGATTTGGTGATAGCCTGACCTTAAATCAATCTTGGAGAAAACTTTGGCTCCAGCCAGTTGATCAAAAAGCAAATCTATCCGAGGTAAGGGATACTTATTCTTAATGGTCACTTCATTCAACGGACGATAGTCAATGCATAACCTCAGGGTCTCATCTTTCTTTTTCACAAAAATTGCAGGGCATCCCCAAGGTGATGAACTAGGTTGAATAAATCCTTTCTCAATCAACTCTTGCAACTGAGTCTTCAACTCGGCTAATTCCTTGGGAGGCATCCTATAAGCTCTCCGAGAGATTAGAGCTATTCCAGGCTTTAACTCTATGTTAAACTGAATATCCCTATCTGGTGGTAGACTGGGTAAATCCTCAGGAAAAACATCAGGGAATTCACAAACTACCGGGATATCCTTAATCTCCTTGACAAAAGTTGCACAAACTCTTTCCATTGATCTCCTTAAGGTTGGAAGTTGGATAAGAAGCTGAGAATTACTATTAGGCAAACTCACCCTTAATGTCCTATTCAAAGCATCTATAACAGCCTTATGCTGATACATCTAATTCATTCCCAAGATCACATCTATATCTTGATTCTTGAGAATAATCATGGCAGTGGAAAAAAATATGCCCACCCAGGTTTATGGGTACCTGGTATACCATTTTCTTAGTACACAGACATCCCCTGGGCGACTGTATAAAGAAATTTTCCTTTGTTTCCCCAATTAAAATTGCATGCTTTACGACAAAGATTCTATTGATGAATGAATGAGATGCACCAGAATCAAAAAGCATAACAGCAGGGTGATCGGCGACAGGAAACATACCCATCATCACTGGCTCCCCTTCCAGAATTTCCCCAGCTTGAATATAAAATACCCGTCCTGTCTTCCTCTCATCTTTGCCCTTCTGAGCATTCTGATTGTGGTTCTTTTTCTATGCTTGACCCTATTGTTGATTGGCAGGGGCCTTCTGATAATTTTGATTAGCCTGCTTGGGATATGGACATTCCCTGGAGAAATGACTGGTCCTTCCATAATTATAACACGGATAATTGTGACCCTGGGATGTTAGAGCATTGACACCAGGAGCATTGGTCTGTTGTGAATTCAGGTAGGTTATAGCAGGACGGACATTTGACTGTTGCCCAGCTTGGAATTACAGCAGACGATAAGGAGGACGATAATGGTTGGCTGGATGATAGATTATCTTTTGCCTCTTTTGATTTCCACCAAAAGATCCAGATGACATATTCTTCTTTTTCTTGATCTCCTTATGCTGCCGATACTTTTCCTCAGAAGCAATTGCAATATTCACTACCTCATGATAAGTAACATTGGCACATGCAGTCATCATTGTTTGTAATTTGGTATTCAGTCCTCTCATGAACCATTTCTTTTTCTTGGCATCTGTATTGACATGTTCAGATGCATACTGTGACAGGTGATTGAATCTACCCACATATTGCATAACCGTTTGATCCCCTTGCCTCAAAGCAAGGAACTCATCCAACTTCATGGCCATCACCCCTTCTAGAATATAATGAGCTCTGAAGGCAGTACGGAACTCAGCCTAAGTTATTGGAATGCTAGCTGGTTGCATAGCCACTAGATTTACCCACTAGGCACCTGCTGCACCTCTAAGTTGCTGGGCAGCAAACATAGGTTTCTGCATCTCCGTGCATGGAATAAGATCAAATTTCTACTCCATGGTCTGAAGCCAATCATCAGCCTCCAATGGTTCATCGGCCTTAGTGAACACTGATGGTCTTGTATCGATAAAATCAACATACGTAGCCTCCTGCCTGTTATGATTGCGGCCACGGTTTCCTTGCACCATATTCTGATTACTCTGAGCTATCTCTCGAAGCAATTGGGCATTTTCAACAGTCACATGGACCAGTGCTGCTATAGCATCAGCTAAAGCAGGTGGAACTGGTGGTGGCTCAGGAACACCACCCTCGTCCTATGAAGAGCCAGGAACATTCAAAGCATGAGTATGAGACATCTGTTCATAACAAACCAAACTTTACTCACAAGCTTTTATTAAAAGATAAACGAGCTTACTACAACACATTACACTGGTTTACTTATTTAAGTACAAGTCCACACCTACACAAGACTACTAAACTTAACCAGATCTCACTATTTACAATTATACTCTTCTCCTCGACCACATCAAACTTCGTGATCGGTATCCATGTCGGAAACATTTCCGCCTTCATTATCACTTTCATCAACCATCACTAATTCTTCTGGATCTTCTTTTTCTTCTTCTTCCTCTTCAAGTTCATCATCATCAGCAATGACGACACCAGGGTCCATTGCATCAGCTTGAGGTTCATGATTTGGATCTAGGAGGTTGCTCAGCCTATGGACTTCTTCATGCAAAGTAGTATTATGTTCTTCTAAATCTTCTACATAAAATTCTAGCTCATGCGCTCTAGCTCTAGCTACATCTTCCCTATGCCAAGCCTCATTTCTCCCTTCCACCATACAAACTAACATACGCTCGCAGTTCTTATGAGCGGTGGTGCGACACGTCAATTGATCTTTTAACTTGCCCACCCGGATGGCATCCAAGGCTCTATCCCTAGTAGCCTATGCTAACTCTGTTGAAAGCCTCTATATATCTCTACCTGGGGATCAGACCTAGAGCTGCTACTGCTAGCACCGTCATTTCTAGGGGCAAGCTAGTGACGAGGAACTCCTTTAGGTCCAACGGACTTATGGGGCGTTACCTTGGTGCGAGCCATACTGTAGGAAGCAAGATTAATCCAATTAAGACCATCAGATCAAAATCTAAAGAGCAGCCAGGATGGATTACATAACTCAACCCAAACTCACTACCCAACCCAGACTCAGGGTGAAGGAAGTAAAAAGTAAATTAATCATGATGCATGAATCGTTCTTATGAACAAAAACATCAAAGCTTATAAGGTACATAACCACAGTTATTTTTATATAGGGCATAATAAGATTACTACTCCACCACACAAACCCTTTTTAATCAATTAAGGAATGGTGAGAATGAAATAAGATAAGCCAGAAGCAATTTGGACCAAATTAACAAGTTATATCTATTTGTCCCAAATCATTTTGAAGTTTTTGAAAAACAATACAACAAAGACTTTGTAATGATCGCTCTGATACCATTCTGTGGCAGAACCTCCTAAATTATAGGACCCACATGCACTTGTCACTGTCCAACGACCTTTGACGACTATGCATATGTTCCTAGTAACTTAAGAAGTCTGTCGGGTGTCCTCAGGGAACCCCGAATCATCCACAATTTCCGAGCAGGATCACATTACAGAGTCATTGCAGTATTACAACATTTATTCAAATATATACATCAGAGTAAAATAGCGGAAGTCTTACGATAACTTAGTTTACAAACCAGTTGTTTCAAACCTTACAAACTAAGTTCGATAATTATTACAAACCATAGTAGTAGTGGAGTGGCATAATTAACATAAACATAACACACAAAATAAACATCCTGCCCAAGGATCACACATTCACTTATCGTCATCGACCTGAACAACAGTCATGCAGCAAGGTCCAAAATAGACCTGCTCATGAGGCTCACCTGCAACAAGGGTCAATGAACCCTGAGTACAAAAGTACTCAACAAGACTTAACCGAAATAAAACTGAGAAGACTTAGGGATGTAGGCTCAGGGATTCAAGGTATGGCTTTAGCAATAATCAAAGTTCTTTTGCGTAAAAGCTCTTTAACAAAATTCTTTATATCAACATTTTATCTTCAAAAAGATCATATACAAAGCTGACATGATCCGTAATGAGATCATGAAACTTCATATCCAACACTTTCTCAAACCTTACTCAAGTTCCAGTTATTAACTACGATGATGAACAGTGAGTTGAGTCTCCATAACCGAGGAGCAACGGCGATTCGAACCGATTATAAACCCAGCTGGGGATTCCAGACCACACGACATATGCAGGTCCCCGACCTACATATATCAACCTGCACTCAGATCCTCTAAAACAAGAACGGGTCCACGCCACCCGAGAATATAGTACTCCACCAATCCAGCCCATGGCCATGTGGGTACACGCTACTCTCGCCATCTCTCCACTCCCAGTGCGCGAGTAGCCATTCTCGTAATAGAATAGCTGAGTTAAGGCTTACCGAAGTATGTGGTTAGTACTATAAAGTCTCACCTCATGCAATTCAACAACGGATGGACCTTAATCGACATAGGCGGAAAGAAGCCGCTCACAAGACCTCCATGTCTTGTGGCTCTCACACACCAAGTCCGCCCGGTCTAGATTTATTACTTCACATGCTCATATATCATGACAACATAAGTAACCAAAGATCCATTTGAAACTTACAGGTGACAGGTAATCACCCGGCTAAGCAGGACTAAGCATAGCTAGTCATTTACGAATTAAAATAGGTAACAAGGTAGATATGGAAAAACAAGGTTGGTAATGCACCAATTAGGTTTCCACTTGACTCCTAATCACTTAATGCAGTATAGAAAAGCAAAAGCGATAAAATTTGTAAAACACAAGGTAGGGTTAAATGCATCCGGGGCTTGCCTTCATTGACGGAAAAGTTAGGTTCCTGCGACGTTCCACAAGTATCAGATCCGACCTCAACAGACGGATTAACCTCCTCTGCAACTTGATTAACTACCACGTGTTCACCTTCGTTCACTACACATAGTAACAATGCCATGTTTAACATGATGCGGAATACGCAACATGATGCTTGATGATGGATGTAAAATTAACAATTCGAATACAACTTTCCTTCGCGGTACAGTTGCAAGTCAAACGAACTAAATCTTTTTCGTAACACATGCATCAATTGCCAAGGATCATTATCAACTAATGACCCAAGGTCATCACTCAATCCAAAATTTCAAACAAAACCTAAATCATTAAAGGTTACTATTTGCTTTTATGAATTAATTATTTAATTCAAAATTATGAAATAAATCAACTTATTCTAATTGGGCTCAAAATTTTTGTAAATGTTCATCACATGCTAACTAAGTGTCAAAACAATTTTCATAATTTTTGGATAATTAATTAAGCCTAGAAAAATCATGGAAATCCATTTATTAATTAATTGAGCAATTTTTATCATATTCAAAAAGTGCTGAAAAATAATATTTCATATTTTTACTAAATAGTATTCGTCACATAGAGGTCATACAAAAATTTTCATAATTTATGGAGCTCTAAATAAATCTACACAAAAATAACAAATTACAACACTATTCAAACATTTCAGAAAAGGAGAAAATTCATTTTTCAACTACACAGTCGCTGACAGGGTGACCCCACATGTCATCGCTGACCTCCCGCTTTGACCACGACGGCGACGGCGCTGACCGATGAAAACTCACCGACGGTGAGACCAACGGCGACGGCCAAAGTACCAAAACACTCTTACACCACCCCGCATCGCTTGAAGGCACTAGCTTGAGCAATTATAGTGAGTTACGAGCTTGACGTCGGCCATGGTGGACGTGGTGGCTCGGCGATGCCACACCAACGAAACAAGGCTAGTAGAGTGTAAACAAAAGGCACGGTAAGGTTCGGCAGCTCACCACGAACACGTTGGAGCAAAGAGCGAGACCGGAGAAGCAACGGTGATGCGGGTCGACGTTCACAGCGGCCACGATGGAGCAAACTTCGGCGACGGCGGTGCTCAGTCGACTGTGATGGACAAAATGAGAAATCAACCGGTCATAGAGCATCTCTAGAACAAGGCGAAGCTAGAGGTGCACTGAGCAAGAGCAAAGGCTCACCAGAGAGCGCTGGCCACGATGGCGCAAGCACGACGGAGAGGTTGCCGTCCGCGAGGAAGAAAGGCGGCTAGCAACGATTCCCAGCGAAATCAAGTGACCACAGTTGGATGGCTAGGCGCACAAGGAGTAGGCAAAGCTATTGAGCGCTTTGCTACGATGGCACAGACACTGGTTCGATGGCGAGGGCTCGACGGAGATGATCGGCGACGTCGGGAAAAGCAGAGCAACGAAAGGAAGAACGGCGACGACAGTGGCTGGCTTTATAGGACAGCCAAGGGAGCAAGGAGGCGACACGCAGTGGCCTTCTTCGCGCCAGCACGAAGCCAAGAGCGGCCACAGGCGTGACTGGAAGACCAGAGAAGGACGCTGGCGGTGGGGCGGTGGTCGTGGCACTGTTCCACTTAATTACAGAATTGCCATTCGTTTTAAAATCCAAATTACTCCCAAATTTGTATAACAACTCAAAAATCTCCACAAATAAAAGTTTCTCAAAATCTAATGTTCTACAGCTTTACCTTTATAACCACCCCCAAATTCGGTCTACATTTTGAAATGAAATTTGAATTCAAATAGGGGACATTTAAGGAATTACGCCTTTTTGAATTACTTCAAATTTTTCATAACAACTTTGAAAACTCCAAAAACAAACTTTGTATAACTTGTCAAGCTCTACACTTTTGCTCTTAGGCTCAACCCCAAAATGTGCTTAGATTTTGAAATGAGTTTTTAGGGTAGGATTTAAATACTGAAAATCAGGGTTTTCTTAAAAATTCAAAATCCAAACAAACTTTGAACTTGATTCAAACAATACAATTCAACACATACCACATAAATGTAAACTTGTTTTAGTGAATGCATAACAAAGTTTTCACCAAGGCCAAATGCTTTGCAATGCATATGATGACATGTCATGTTTTTGGTTTTAAAACACCAGGGGTGTTACACCCCTACGATGGAAATTGTTTCGGTTTTCAAAGGATGGACGACAAGGTTAAAGATGACTAGTTCTAAGTGTCAATTGGAGTTGGAGAGATACTTAGAGTAGTTTAGGACTTTGTTTTTCCTTTGGCCATACTATTAAGGGGGGTATGGACGGGTAGCTTGACCTAGATGAGTCTAGTGAGTTAGGTGTGGTGCACACTTGTCGGAACTAGCGCTAGGTAGCTCCTACATATGCCTAAGATCCTTTGGAGCAAACTTCATTCACATATGATCAAGAGTTGGAAGTGAATGGAGGGTCAAATGCTGACCGAACGCTGGCTCTGGTGCGACTGGACGCTCGTCGCAGGGTCCGGCCAGTTCATTTGACCAAGGAGATTGCGTCTGGCGCGACTGAACGCTGGAGTGGTCAAGTGACCGGACTCTGAGGTCCATCGTCCGGTCGACTCCAGTAAGGTTCCAGAAGAGAATATCTACGACCAGACGCGTTCGGTCAGTACTGACCGGACCCTAGGGGTTCAGCGTCCGGTTGAGTACAATAAGGTTCTAGTGAGGGTTTAATGCGACCGGACGCGTCTGGTCAGTGGTGATCGGACCCTGCCAGCGTCCGGTCAATACTTAAACACTGGTGTGTGGGTTGAACTGACCGGAGCGTCCGGTCAACATGACCGGAGTGTCCGGTCACCCCGCAGAGGCACATAACGGTTCGTTTTTTAGGCTGCCTTATAAATAGAAGCTCCACTCGTGTGTGGAGTTACTTTTGCTCATTCCAATAGCTGAGAAACACGTTTGTGAGTGCCAAGAAGAGCAAGGTCCTAGTGAGGTGATTGAGATTTGAGAATCCAAGAGAGTAGCCTCATTAGTGAATCAAGAGTAGCAAAGTGTGCATCCACCGTTCTCATTAGGCTTCGCATGGTCAAGTGAGAGTTCGTGCTTGTTACTCTTGGTGATCGCCATCACCTAGACAACTTGGTGGTGATTGGGAGCTTGGTGATCACCCGGCGGAGCTTGTGGGTGACCCAACTCAAGTTGTGAGCGGTTGTGGGTGATTCACCGCGATAGAGTGTCGAAGAATCAACCCGTAGAGAGCACTTGATCCTTGTGCGGATCAAGGGGGAGGTACACCCTTGCGTGGGTGCTCCAACGAGGACTAGTGGGGAGTGGCGACTCTTTGATACCTCGGCAAAACATCACCGCGTTCCTCTCTCTCTATTTACTTTTAAGAATTTACTTTGAGCAATTCAATACTTGTTTTTACATTCATAGAATTGCCATGCTAGAGTAAATTTGGAACATAGGTTGCAAGTCCTTTGTGCGTTATATTAATAGAAACACTTTTCTAGGCACAAGGGGTTAATTGGGCTAACCGTAGGATTTAATTATTGTAAGAAAATTTAGAATTATCCCAATTCACCCCCCCTCTTGGGCATCTTGACCCTTTCAATTAGTATTAGAGCCTCGTGCTCACGTTTTTAAGCTTAATCGCTTAGAGCAAGATGTCTCACGGGGATGGACCTCCTCCTATCTTTGAGGGAGATGACTTTCCATATTGGAAAATCCGCATGGAGGCGTACTTAGAAGCTCTAGACGTTGGTATACTTAGAGCCGCCTCACAAGGCTTCCCAAAACCTCAGGATGCTACACACTTATACGGCGATGAGGTTAATTATGAAAAGTGGAATGCAAAGGATCGAAATACCATCTTTAGAGGCCTTTGCAAAGATGTGTTCAACTGCGTAAGGAACCACAAAGACGCCCATGCACTATGGTCGGACGTTTGTGCGCTCCATGAGGGAACCAAGAGTGAGCGTGAGGAACGCTATCATCTTATAATTAAAAAGCTAAATTCATTTGAGATGCTTCCCAAAAAATGTGCTAATGAGATGTATTCACGTTTGAATGTTCTTGTAGAGGAAGTCAATGGGCTTGGACTTACTCAAATGTCACCATCCGATGTTGTGAGAAAGATCTTGAGTGTCCTTCCCATTGACAAATATTGTCATATTGTGACCGTGCTACATCAAGGTGATCTTTCCACCGCTACACCGACACAAATCTTGGGAAAGATCAATGCTCATGAGATGTACATGCACATCACACCACAAGATGGCTCATACTCTACCAAGAAGAAAGAGAAGGACTTAGCATTCAAAGCTAGCCAAGATAAGGGCAAAGCAAGACTTGAGTATGAGAGCTGAAGTGATGAAGAAGATGGAGATGAAGATCTTGCTCTCATGGTGAAGAAAGCCGCCAAAATGCTAAAGAAGCTAAACAAGAGTGGCATCAAGTTCAACGGCAAGAAGAAGAAGTTCTTCACAAGCTCTAGAAGAAAGCCAATCTCCAAAATGGATTGCTTCAATTGTGGTGAACTTGGTCATCTAGCACATCAATGCACCAAGCCCAAGAAAGACAAGTTCAAGAACAAGAACAAGGGCAAGAAAGATGACTCAAGTAACGAAGATGAAGATGAGAAGAAGAAGAACAAGCCATACAAGAAAAGAGATGGCAAAAAGAGGGACTTCCACAAGAAGAAGAAGAGTGGAAAGACCTACATCATCGGTGATTGGCTCATGGACATTGATTCATCTAGTGGATCATCCGATGATGATAGTGAAAATGAGAAGGTGGCCGCCATTGCTATTGATCTTTCATCTTCACCGCCACCATCGCCATCATCCTCTACACACCTATGCCTTATGGCCAAGGGTGAACACAAGGTAACTAATAATGATGATAGTAGTGATGATGAACAAGCTAGTGATGATGATAGCAATAGCGATGATGATGATTCACCTTCATATGATGATCTTGTCAAAATACTAAGGCAATACACTAACATCATTAGAAAGAGTAGAGCTAAAAATGAAAAGCTTGATGCTAAAAATGATTCACTCTTAGCAAAATGTGATACATTGGAAAAGGCTAATGTTGAGCTTAAAGAAACAAATGATGCTATATTATCCAAACTCAAGGAGCTCAAATCTTCTAAGAAAGAGCTTAAAGATAAACATGATAAACTTGAGTGAGTGCACAATGAGCTCATCACTAGCCACAACAAGCTAAAAGATGAATATACAACTCTAAAGATCAATTATGATACTCTTGTTATTGCTTAAGAATTTTTACCAAATGAGCCACATGATGCTACTAACCATGTTGTTAAGATTGATATAGCTACATCATATGATGATTTAATTGATGAGAGCATTGAGCAAGGATCTAGTGGCAAAGGCAAGAAAGTGGTTGAGTGCAATGACTATGATGAATATGTCAAGCTCAAGAATGCAAATGAAAAGCTCATGAAAGATCTTGAAGAGATGAAAAGCCACAACACCATTATGCTAGAATCTCTTGATCATGATGAAGAGTTAATCCTTGAGAATGAGAAGCTCAAAGAAGAGAACAAGAAGCTCAAGGAAGAGAAGAACAATGATGTTCTCAAGGAAGAGAACAAGAAGCTCAAGATGGAGAAAGAGCATCTGAAGATGGGATTGAGCAAGTTTGCAAGAGGCAAGCATCTCCAAAGTGAGCTACTCATGAACACCATCATGAAGATGGATAGAAGTGGCATTGGATATGTGGCAAGTGTAGAGAAGAAGAAGGCTCAAGTTCAACAACAACAATCAAAGCCAAAGCCAAAGCCAAAGAGATGTTTTGAGTGTGGACAAGAAGGCCACTTTGCTCATGAGTGCCAAACTCCACTGCCACAACCCTTGCCCAAGCATGCTAGACCCTTTGCCTTTAATGCTCACTACATGCTTAAAAAGGATTCTAGTGGAAAGATGAAAGTCATGTTCTTAGGCCCCCTAACAAGAATAGGCCTAAGAAGATTTGGGTGGCTAAGTCACTTGTTGAGAAGGTGAAGGGCCCTCAACAAGTTTGGGTTCCTAAAGCTTGAATCTCTTGTGTGTAGGTGAACTACAAGACCGGTGGAAGTTATTGGGTTATTGATAGTGGTTGCACTCAACATATGACCGGTGATGCTCGTATGTTCACCTCACTAGATGAAGAGGTAGATGGACAAGAGAGAATAACATTTGGAGATAACTCAAAAGGTAAGGTTAAAGGATTGGGCAAAGTGGCAATATCAAATGATCATTCCATCTCCAATGTGCTTTATGTTGCTTCATTGAGCTTCAACTTGCTATCCGTTAGACAATTGTGTGATCTTGGCTTCCAATGCTTGTTCATCGAGAAGGAGGTTGTTGTATCCAAGGTAGATGATAATCAAGTGATATTCAATGGATTTAGATACAACAACTTATATCTAGTGGACTTCACCTCCGAAGATGCAAACTTGAAGACTTGTCTATTCACCAAAACAACACTTGGGTGGCTATGGCATAGAAGACTTGCTCATGTTGGTATGAGCTCACTCAAGAAGCTAATGAAGAATGATTTGGTGAGAGGTTTGAAGGATGTGAAGTTTGAGAAGGATAAGCTTTGTAGTGCATGTCAAGCCGACAAGCAAGTTGCAAATACCCATCCAACAAAAGCTTTCATGTCAACCACAAGAGTGCTAGAACTCCTACACATGGATTTATTTGGACCAACAACATACAAGAGTTTGGGAGGGAATCTCTATTGTCTTGTGATTGTTGATGACTATTCAAGGTATACATGGGTATTCTTCCTTCATGACAAATCCGAAGTTGCATCTTGCTTCAAGAAGTTTGCCAAGAGAGCTCAAAATGAATTTGAAGTAAAGCTCAAGAAGATAAGAAGTGACAATGAAAAAGAATTTGACAACACAAACATTGAAGCTTATTGTGATGAAGTTGGGATCAAGCATGAAGTCTTCGCAACTTATACTCCTCAACAAAATGGTGTAGTTGAGAGGAAGAACTAGACTTTGATCACTCTTGCAAGGACAATGCTAGATGAGTACAACACCCCCAAAGCTCTATGGGTGGAAGCAATCAACACCGCGTGCTATGCATCAAACCGCCTATTCCTTCAAAAGTTCCTTGGCAAGACACCTTATGAGTTGCTCAATGGGAAGAAGCTGGACGTCTCCTTCTTTAAGGTGTTTGGTTGCAAATGCTACATCTACAAGAAGCGGCAACACCTAGGGAAGTTTCAAAGACGTTGTGATATTGGTTTTCTTGTTGGTTACTCATCAAAGTCCAAAGCATATAGAGTATTTAATCATGCCACCGGCTTGGTTGAAGATACATATGATGTGGAATTTGATGAATCTAACGGCTCCCAAGGAGCACATGAGAATCTTGATGATGTAGGTGATGAACCATTGAGGGAGGCTATGAAGAATATTTTGGTGGGAGACATCAAGCCAAAAGATGATGTACAAGTCATTGATCAACCTTCTTCATCAAGTGTGCCACAAGATGGTAAAAAGATGGGAGAGTAGAAAATGAAGATACTCATGTCTCCCATAAGCAAATGGTGGTACAAGCACAAGATGTTGATGCACCACAACCTCCTCCTCAAGTGGTCAATAGAAGAAATACACCTCTCCTACAAGATCATCCACAAGATCTCATCATAGGGAGTCCATCAAAGGGTGTAATGACTCAATCTTAAAAACTTGCTTCATTTATTGCTCATCACTCTTTTGTCTCTTGCTATGAGCCTACCAAGGTAGAAGAAGCTCTTAAAGATCCGGATTGGATCAATGCCATGTATGAAGAGTTGAACAACTTCACTCGCAATGAAGTTTGGACTCTTGAAGAGCGACCAAAAGGTGCAAGAGTCATTGGAACAAAGTGGGTGTTCCACAACAAGCAAGATGATCAAGGTGTTGTTGTGAGGAACAAGGCAAGACTAGTTGCAAAGGGGTTCTCCCAAGTTAAAGGTTTGGATTTTGGAGAGACCTTTGCACTGGTTGCAAGATTAGAAGCTATCCGTATCCTACTTGCATATGCATCACATCATGAAATGAAACTATATCAAATGGATGTGAAAAGTGCATTTTAAATGGCTTTATTAATAAACTAGTCTATGTTGATCAACCTTCCGGGTTTGAAGAACCTAGATATCCTAATCATGTTTATAGGTTGTCCAAGGTACTATATGGGCTTAAGCAAGCCCCAAGAGCTTGGTATGAGCGCCTTCGGGACTTCCTCATTGAGAAGGGCTTCACCATTGGAAAGGTCGGCACCACACTATTCACCAAGAAGCTTGATGGGCATATCTTCATTTGTCAAGTATATGTTGATGATATCATCTTTGGATCATCAAATGAAAACTCATGCAAAGAATTTGGTGAATTGATGTCAAAAGAGTTCGAGATGTCAATGATTGGTGAGCTTACATTCTTTCTTGGTTTTCAAGTCAAGCAAATGAAAGAAGGCATCTTCATCTCTCAAGAGAAATACACAAAAGATCTTCTCAAAAGATTCAAGATGGATGAATGTAAGCCAATCAAGACACCAATGCCTACCAATGGACATCTCGACCTAGATGAGGGAGGTAACCTGGTTGATCAAACTCTCTACCATTCCATGATTGGTAGCTTTGTTATATTTAACCGCATCTAGGCCCGACATCATGTTTAGTGTGTGTATGTGTGCTAGATGTCAAGCTAATCCTAAGGAAACACATTTAATTGCCGTAAAAAGAATCCTTAGGTATCTTAAGCACACACCAAGCATTGGCCTGTGGTATCCCAAAGGAGCTAGATTTGAATTAGTTGGTTATTCCAATTCGGATTATGCCGGTTGCAAAGTTGATAGAAAAAGCACATCCAGAGGGTGCCATTTGCTTGGTAGATCACTTGTGTCTTGGTCCTCCAAGAAACAAAATAGTGTGGCTTTGTCCACCGCCGAAGTGGAATACATTGCCGTGGGTGCTTGTTGTGCACAAATATTATACATGAAACAAACTTTGCTAGACTATGGTGTAGTTCTAGAAAAGGTACCTCTTTTGTGCGACAATGAAAGTGCCGTAAAACTTGTAAATAATCCGGTTCAACACTCTCGCACCAAGCACATAGATATCCGCCATCACTTTCTAAGAGATCATGTTGCTAAAAATGATATATCACTAGAAGGTGTAAGAACCGAAGATCAATTAGCGGATATCTTCACTAAACCGCTAGATGAGGCTACATTTTGTAGATTGCGGAATGAGCTCAATGTACTTGATTTTAGTAACTTCACTAAAAGATGAGCTTGTGTTGTCCCTTGCATTCATTGTAATATACAACATGTTTAACGCTTTATAATGCATATAGGGCTTGTCTAACATGGTTAAGATAACTGCCAAAAAGCGTGTGAAGAAGCTTAACCTTGGATCAAACTTGACAAGCAACTAGATTTACTTACAAGTATTGCATTTGCATGAATGTTGTTTGTCGTTTTGTTCCATTTGCCCTCTTATTGCCTATTTTCTTAAAAAGAATTATAGCCTAAGGCAAAATATTTTGAAAAATGTGAGGGTTTGAGAGAGGTCACTCACATCAGTCCCAATTGGTGTTTATTTGGATCTTATTTAAGTTGGGACTTGATTGGGAACAGGTAGCACGGAGGAACATTGAAGATTTGCTGGAAAAGAGTGATCGGATGCTGCATCGGACTCTGTAGTCCAGCATCCGGTCAGTTCACAGGAGGTGAACTCGCTGCAAAGGAGTGACCAGACTCTGTCTTTCAGCGTCCGGTCAGAAGATGTCTCAATGTCCGATCGTGTGAAGAAGATGAAGGCTAAGTTGACCGGACTCTGGCTGTGTCCGGTCGGTGTCCACCGGACGCGTCCGGTCGCGATTCTAGAGGAATTGGACCTCTCTGGAATCGACCGGATGCTGGGTGGTAGCGTCCGGTCGCTACAACCGGAGCGTCCGGTCAGTAGAAAACGTGTGTTTTCCGGACTTCTTATCTATTTCCTTTTCTACTCACATGGGGGACCCTTTATAACTTAATCCGGCCATACCTATCCCACATCCACTCCCTGCCCTAGCCGCAAGCCACCGGAACCGCCGAGTCGCCGCAGCCGCCGTCTCCAGCCGCTAGTGCACCACCGCCAGCCTGCGTGCAACACAGCGCCTCCCCATGCTCCCAGGCTTCTCTCATGCGCCTCCACAGCCACCGCGCCATCACCTCAGCGCCTCCCAGTGCCACCACAGCCGGACTTGCGCCGCCGTGCCCGTGCTACACTCCACCAGCACCGGTAAGGCCTTACTCTAACGCCGTCGTGCCCTAACCCGCACTGCTATTACAAGCATTGACTTCAAATTGCAACCAGGGCCATCGATTCATTGTGAACCCTAACCCTAGCGGTCCCGGTGATCCCCCATGTGATGCTTCTCTCCTTTTCTTCGGATTGTCGGTTCGTCAGGTAGCAAGCCAGTCGATTCAATTTTGTACCTACATTGCTTGCTCTCATAGGGTTTCACATCTATTAGATATATTGTATTTATTTGTATATCTATCTATTCCATCGTGCAGTGAGTCGGTGTCTTTGAGGTGACAGGTACTGTTGTCAGTTAACTCGGAGCTAAGCTCGCGAGTATGGATTGAGGCCAAGCCTCGAAAGTGTCAGTGGACAGTTGATCTTGTCAGCGGCAGTGGTTCTATTCAGATCAGATTTCTCGCACCAAGAATGTTGGTGGTGGTCCAGGAGATGATGATCGGAGGCCTCCGCCTCGCCTGCCTACCAGTCCTAAAGGCAAGGCGACGAAGAAGGTTGCATCAAAGAAGCACAAGTACCCCGATGTAGAGATAGCCAGAGCAGCTGCAGTCGCTGAGGCCGTAGAGCATGCCGAGAGAGGAGGAGCTCGTAGTGGAGTGGTTATTGCAGATCATCTATCACTAGAGGCGCAGGGCGGACTTGAGCATATTGAGCGTCTTCATGGTAGTCCACCTAGGACTGTCATGATGGCAGGACGACGTCTAGCTATTGAGGAGCCTCAGCCTCAGGGGGAGTCCCAGCAGGAGCCACAGCAGCAGCCCCCATCAGTAGAGCCGACAGAGCAACCTCAAGAGGGAGAGCAGGTAGAGGAGACCGAGCAGGCACCACAGCTCCTGCTACGCCACTCTGGTCGTACTCGTGTTCCAGTCTCACCGAGGCCATCGACACAGTGGAGGGGATCTCGTCCACCGCCTAGACCACAGGGTCCACCTCTAGTGACCCACCTTGACTTGAGGGCCGCCACAGCCAAGCAGGTTCAGCAGCTTCGCTTCGTGGAGTTTGATGTGTGGTTTCCACCCAAGAGAGATGAGAGAGCATCAGAGGGTTTCTACATGCCACTGCAGGAGGATTTCTATAATGCCTACCTGAACAGTGGAGCAGTCTTTAGATCTCAGAGAGTCTGCAGCATAGAGGCTATAGTCATAGCAGCTGGAGAGCACATTCATCCCTACCTTGCATATCTGCCAGGGCTGACAGATCTGATTGGCCGGATAGGATTGTATGTACCATCTTGGGTTCGGCAGTTCTATGCTTCGCTCTACATTGACCCGCATCATAACTTTATACACTTTGCATTCAGAGACAGAGACTACAGGATGATGAGTCAGAGGCCAGGGAGATACTAAGGCTACAGGAGCAGCCTATCAGGTTACATGAGGTATGTTATGGACAACAAGAGCGTCCCAAGCGTCCTCATGGTGGTATGGTGCCCCCTACAGATCTTGTGCGCCATTGCTTCAAGGAGCCCTTTGGTGAGGGGTCGAGGAGGTACCCCAGTGACCTTACTCCTACAGCTAGAGAGCTAGAGGCTATTATAAGGAGGACACTACTTCCTAGGATGGGATATAGAGAGGGTTTGACTCGCCTCTAGCTTTGGCTCCTCAACGCCCTGATGCAGTAGACAGTGTTTGATATTTGGGACCTCCTTCTATCAGAGATGGAGGATACTATAGCTAAGGGCTTCAAGGGTTGCAGGTAGCTTCCATATGCACATTGGATCACATTCCTTATTCTCAAGGCTATGCAAGTTAGGACACTAGAGATGGTTGCAGAGTATAGAGGTGCCACCACAGAATTTCCAGCTTATAACATGGCACAGAGGATCAGGCATAGCACACCATAGGCACCCACTCAGCCTTGCCATCGTCCAGATGTACCAGAGTCCGCAGCTCAGCAGGACGAGATTATCAGGAACATAGCAACTACTAAGGAGGAGCAACTTGAGGCTTAGGAGGAGAGGAGCAAGTCTAGTGACAGTTCGGATGACGACTACCTGCCTATTCCTCAGATGCCTCCACACAGACATGATGCAGAGGCTGGCAGTTCTAGCTCCACTCCACCTACACCGCAAACGGACCCCGCTTTGATGTCTATCCTTGAGCGGATACAGCAGGATCAGGCTAGATAGGCTCAGGAGACCGCTACCAACTTTGCATAGTTTTAGGCTCGTCAGGACGAGTTCTAGTGACAGCAGCAGGTACTCCAGCAGCAGCAGCAGTAGATGCATCAGCAACAGTTACTCATGAGCAGCAACTTTTGGGATTCATGCAGCATGTAGTGACAGCCATTAGGGCCCCACAGCCATAGCTTTCGCCCCAGATTGGTCAGCCTACTACCACTATGACGACTCCAGCAGTACAACCTAGTGGGCTTCAGAGTCAGGGATAGCCTCCAGCTCCATTTGCTTCACCCACAGTATAGGTGTCCCAGTGGTTATCCTCGCCAGTGGTAGCCCCGCAGTTCACACCACTTCAGACGGGCTTCACACCGGATCAGTCACCCTTGCTATTTGTGCCTGACACGTCAGTCTCCAGGATTCTTGGAGCATCTTTTAGCAAGTTGACATGGATGCCTACACCACCACATATGTATGCCCCAGGTCCTTCTACAGCAGCTCCCATAGCCATGACTACTCAGAGGCTCCCTTCTTCTGTCGCATCTTCAGATCCTACGATAGATATACCAGCAGCATCACAGGCAACACCTGCCCTAGCTTAGACCTAGACCGCTTCAGCGACGCTTCTAGCCACAAAGGGTTAATCAGTACAGAGCTCAGGGTTAGATGATGATGGCGCCTAGTTCTAGCTTGCTCCTCGTACCTCAGCGCCCGGCTCATCCGCTGCAGCCCCGCCGACCAACCCTTAGGTTTTGGTGTTTGACGCCAAAGGGGGAGAGGGTTCGAGTATGTAGACTTAGGGGGAGCGACTTTTAGGGGGAGTCTAGTTAGCTATTAGTCTATTATATACATTTGGAGTTTTATTTGTGTGATACACTATTACTATTATGCATTCGTGTGTTTACTTTCATGCATACTATTATATCTATGTGATAGTGATATCTACGTGATTGTGATATATGACATGTGTGCTCTCTACTTTGAATTCATTGATATGTCATATCACTTGTGTTATGCTCATTTGCTTTTGCTTCCGTGCTTTACTCCGATGCAAATGAGCTTTATTACTTGTACTCATGCTTATTTCATATCCGTTGAGTACATTATGTTGGCTTGGGTCATATAAGCTTGCCTAACTACCTTGTTCTTATTAACAAAAGCTTGTATGAACCAAGCATGTCAAAAACCTCACTCTTTCACATACTCGAGGTGGTATTGTCATCAATCACCAAAAAGGGGGAGATTGAAAGCATCTAGGCCCCTTGTTGGGTTTCGGTGATTAATGACAATACAAGATTACTATGACTAACGTGTGTTTTGCAGAGACAATTAAGTTAGGTCATGGTAATGGAGATCAATTGGGCAATCAAGGTGGTCATGCCCCTACAATGGAAATCATTTCGGTTTTCAAAGGATGGACGACAAGGTTAAGGATGACTAGTTCTAAGTGTCGATTGGAGTTGGAGAGACACTTAGAGTAGTTTAGGACTTTGTTTTTTCCTTTGGCCATACTATTAAGGGGGGTATGGATGGGTAGCTTGACCTAGATGAGTCTAGTGAGTTAGGTGTGGTGCACACTTGTCGGAACTAGCGCTAGATAGCTCCTATATATGCCTAAGATCCTTTGGAGCAAACTTCATTCATATATGATCGAGAGTTGGAAGTGAATGGAGGGTCAAATGCTGACTGGACGCTGGCTCTGGTGCGACCGGACGCTGGCCGTAGGGTCCAGTCAGTTCATTTGACCAAGGAGATTGCGTCTGGTGCGACCGGATGCTAGAGTGGTCAAGTGACCGGACGCTGAGGTCCAGCGTCCGGTGGACTCCAGTAAGGTTCCAGAAGAGAATATCTGCGACCGGACGTGTCCGGTCAGTACTGACCGGACCCTAGGGGTTCAGCGTCCGGTCGAGTACAGTAAGGTTCCAGTGAGGGTTTAATGCGACTGGACGCGTCCGGTCAGTGGTGATCGGACCCTGCCAGCGTCCGGTCAACACTTAAACACTGGTGTGTGGGTTGAACTGACCGGAGCGTCTGGTCACCCCGCAGAGGCACATAACGGTTCATTTTTTAGGCTGCCTTATAAATAGAAGCTCCACTCGTGTGTGGAGTTACTTTTGCTCATTCCAACAGCTGAGAAACACGTTTGTGAGTGCCAAGAAGAGCAAGGTCCTAGTGAGGTGATTGAGATTTGAGAATCCAAGAGAGTAGCCTCATTAGTGAATCAAGAGTAGCAAAGTGTGCATCCATCGTTCTCATTAGGCTTCGCATGGTCAAGTGAGAGTTCGTGCTTGTTACTCTTGGTGATCGCCATCACCTAGACGGCTTGGTGGTGATTGGGAGCTTGGTGATCACCCGACGGAGCTTGTGGGTGACCCAACTCAAGTTGTGAGTGGTTGTGAGTGAGTCACCGCGACGGAGTGTCGAAGAATCAACCCGTAGAGAGCACTTGATCCTTGCGCGGATCAAGGGGGAGCTACACCCTTGCGTGGGTGGTCCAATGAGGACTAGTGGGGAGTGGCGACTCTCCGATACCTCGGCAAAACATCGCCGCGTTCCTCTCTCTCTCTATTTACTTTGAGAATTTACTTTGAGCAATTCAATACTTGTTTTTACATTCATAGAATTGCCATGCTAGAGTAAGTTTGGAACATAGGTTGCAAGTCCTTTGTGCGTTAGATTAATAGAAACACTTTTCTAGGCACAAGGGGTTAATTGGGCTAACCGTAGGATTTAATTATTGCAGGAAAATTTAGAATTAGCCCAATTCACCCCCCTCTTGGGCATCTTGATCCTTTCAGTGAGGTTGTTGCGACTTGTCGAAGATGGTCTTCTCCCGCCGAAGGAAGTCAGCAGGTGAAGGGCCGTCGTCGGTGTTAGGGGATTTAACTTCGCTAGGAAAACTCAGCCCATGAAACTTTGGGGTTGAAATTATGATTTATAAAACAAAGTTTACTTGCAGGAAAAAGAAGTAAAGCGAAGGTGGAAATTTGACTTTGTCAAAAAGATTCTATCTTCGCTGAAAAGATCTCGACTTCGCTAGAGAAAAGAAGAAAGAAAGATTAGGGGAATTCAAAAGTTTGACTTCGCCTAACATTCTGAGAGAAGAAGAAAATCAGAGCAGAAATCAATTAAGTCTAGAAGACGAAGACATCGATGAAGTTGATGTACAAAAGTTGAAGAATGAAGACTCTAAAGGGAAAAAATACCACTTCGCCCTTGTAGTTGAAAAGGGTTGTAACTATTTGAGTTGGGGGTAAAAAAGTCATTTTATGTAAAGTACGAAGACTAGGACCCCTATAAATACCCCCTCTGATATGTACAGTACCACCATGAAATGAATATGACTTTGTCTTGTGTTCAAACTTTGATGCTTGTGTAATTTCTTACCCAACATCTGGCGCCCACCATTTGTGTGTGCTCGAAAACTCTCACGACCACATGAAGCTAATAGGCAGACCTAACAAGAAAGTTACCACTGGGGTAACCGAAGATGACCCACCAACAGTCGAAGACCAAAGCCTAAAAAAAGATGCACCCCAAGACCCAAACTCTTCAAAGGCAAGCAAAGCCGAAGAACAAAGACTCAAAGAATTAGAAGAACAAGTACTGAGAAAGCAAAAAGAACTTGAAGAATGTCACGCAAGAGCAAGAGAAAAATATCTCAAACAAAGAATAGAAGAAGCCGAAGCCACCCTTCGTGAACTGAATGAACAACTTCAAAGCGCAAGCCATGAAGTCATAAATGTAGAAGAACCAAATTCAGCAACAAAAGCCTCTCAAGAAAAGAACTCCCAAAAGTCATTCATATCAATTGACACAAGCTCTCCCCTATCAATAAACTTGTAGCTAGCACAATGGCCTTTGGGGTACAAATTTGACATGATACCAACTTTTGATGGCCAATCTGACCCAAGGCAATTTTTGATGAGTTTTGAAGCCGCAGTAATTTCTGGAGGCGGCGATGAAACCACATTGGCAAAATCTCTTGTCATGGGAGTTAAAGGACCGGCACAATAATGGTACTCTTCGCTAAAAGCAAAATCCATACATTCATGGGATCAACTTAAAACAAACTTGCATGTTGACTTCAAGGATTTCAACCAGCTGGCCTCACAGACATAGATCTGTTCAATTGCAAGCAGTAAATCAAAGAACCCTTGAGTCAGTATTTCAAAAGATTCATCCAAATCAAGGCATAAATTCCTAATATCCCAGATGAAGTGGTGATAATAACCGCAATTAAAGGGCTTCGAGTAGGCCATTGCGCTTCTCATCTCGCTCGAGAAAAACCAAGAACAGTTGCTAAGCTTTATGAAGTCATTCAAAAATATTGCAAGTCAGATGACGACTAAAGAAAAAGAATTGAAGAAGAAAACAACTTCAGAGCTCAAATCAAGCAAAACAACAACTTCCATCTTCCAAGACCAAACAACTATGAGCGAAGACCATTTACACCACACAATCAAGTCAATCAAATTGAGAATGACAACAATATTCAACAGCCGAAAGTGATTGGGCTTTCCGATTCTGATTCCGTTTGGAAAAAATCTTTTATCTACTTTCACGACCGTCCCGTTTCCCTCCGTTATTTATAAAAAAACTGGTTTTTGACATCCATATCAAATTTTGAAACCATTCCTTTACATCCTATATATATAGGAGGTTTTGGCGGTGGTTTTTGCTGACCTAACGCAAGTCAGCCAAGAGGGAGGGTCAATCAAACTACGATGATAGTTCGAGGGATACATTGGATTTTTTTACAAAAATGACCAAACATTTTTTTTGAAAATTATGTAATAAATAAATCTTAAAATCTAGTTCAACCTTAAAGAATTATAGAAAATTTTAATCTAGCTACAAATATGAAAATAGTTTAATATTTTACCTAAAATCATTCTTTATCTTATGGTGTCTAATTAAATTAGAATTATTTGAATCTTATATGGGCTCTTTTTGTTGCTTATATATAATTAGTTTGTGTTGATGTCCGGTGCGAAATGTAGCCAACAAGTAAATATTTATAGTTTTGTCGTGCGTTGTAATCGGATATGGCCTAGCACTCAATGACACAGGATTTATATTAGTTCAGGCAACAGGTCCTACGTCCAGTTGAGCTCGGTTGGTGACTTTATTCCTAAGCTCAGGTGCTCGAAGTTTGCTGTGGGATTACAAACGAGTAAGGAATGAGAAGCGGGTGTTCGAGGCCCGGTCGGACTCTGAGCCGAGTGGAAGAGAGTGACGGATGCTCAAACGTGCGCTAAGTATCAGAGCGTATGCTATGTATGTCCGAGCTTATCAGCTGTTGAGAGCGTGTAAACTGTGTAGCTATCGAGCTCTAGAGCCGTTATGCTGTTGTCCTCGAGTCCTCGAGTCTTCGGCGCTTCGGAGCTTCTGAGCTTCTGTCCTTCTGGTAGGAGAGAGCGCATCCCCTTTTATAGTTGAAGGGGATGGCCTTACAAGTCAGAGAGGAAGAGAGAGTTCATACGGGCACTGCCTAGTCTTGTTGCCCACGTCATCGGGTATAGGATGGCTGTCGGCGCCCATAATAATGTTTATGTTCAGACGCGTCTAGCAGGCTCTACCATGTTCGCTTGGTACGGCAAACGACGCGCCCACAATACTGTTTATGCTCTGACGCGTCTGGCAGGCTCTACCATGTTCGCCTGACATGCCCCGATGGCACCGTCCTGCAGGTGCGCAGGGCATGGCAGGTACGGTCCTCGGTATTGCGGTTGGCTTGAGCACCTTACCTTATCTGCTCCGCCTGCTCCCTGGGCCCATATCGAGCAGGCGTCCCCGGTCGGTCGCTCCCAGTCGTCCCCGATCGTGTCGGCCCGGAAAGAGCAGCGAGCAGAGGTTCTGGCGTATTCTCGGTCGGAGATAGGGGGTCGGAGTTGGACTGCGGTCCCACCACGACCAGGCCTTCCGGCTGCACCTCCGATCAGATCTCCTGGCCGGAGGTGCCGGTCGGGGACCGGATCGTGATCTTGACCTGTCATTGTGTATCTGAGCCAGCCCAGGCACGTACTGTCGCTGCGCCGCCTGTTGGGCCGAGTTTTGCAGGGAAGCGGGTCCATTGAGGACCCCGGGTTTATGAACCCGACACGTAGCGATGTTGATGACACCACAAGTGTCATATAATTGTTTCATACTTAATGCTATTTAGTATGAACATAAGTCTCAGCCAGTCATGTTCGTGTCATTTGATCCTATATCTGTACAAACATCATGTCCCGTGTGCTGCCATATATATTTTTCAGGGTGCATGCATGCATATGGGTGGCAGTGTGCATGAAGTCACTCAAACTAACAAAAGTATTTTTAAAATTTATCTTGGGGATCAGCGCCCATGGTCCTAACAATGCTTCACTCGTGTTTCTATATAGTCCGGACGATCAACATCCACTTACTGCAATATATTGATTATGACAGCTTCTACTAGAAAATAAACACCAAAATAAGTCCATGAAGATTCGAATAGTTTTAAGCTAGGCATCATAAGAAAGAGCATGGTTTTAGAAAAAAAATTCTAAAACAAGTGTAATCATCTTTAGAGGGCCAGAGGGGGTGAATAGTCTAGATTAAAGTTTCTACAAACAACACACTTGGCAAATATGGTTAGAAAATAAGGAGACCCTAATAAACTCTACCTCTAGCTAGTCTTGCAAGCATAGAGTGAAAAATTACACAACCTACTCATCAAGAGTAAAGCAACCACGGCTATGTCACTAGGAAGATAAACAAGCTAAACAAGAACACTAGCAAAAACAAGTACACAAGATAAGCACACTACTGTACAAAACCAATATTTCTACACTATGAATTGAATGCGCAATAGCAAAGCACAAGTGTAGAATGGGAAACCACAAAGGTGGAGACAAATTACCCTTTTCGCACCGAAGCACAACTAAATAAAATCCACAATCTTATTTAATATTTTAAAGAATTTATAGGAAAACCATTTAGCTTAGAATTTATTTTTACCATCAATATTGTAAGAGGGGACCAGGACCAAAAACCACCGAGAGTTAGAGGAGAAACTGAACCTACAAGAACAACAAAAGCGTATGGAATCTAAGTAATTGTGTCGAGTGAGTTACTAAGCACGTGTTTGGTTTGAGGGTTGAGATTAGACCTGAGCAAATTTGGCTATGTTTGGACAACTTAGCGGACAGGGCCTGGACAGATTTCGCTGCCTAGAATTTTTTTCTCTGGTTGAGCCTGGCTCGAAATATTTATTTTAGTTAGTTGTTTTACGATAGAAACTGCACAGGCAGACAGCCCAGGCAGCTTGGCCCAAAAAATCTGGTCCGACTCGTCCAATGGGAGGGTCATGGGCAGGGGTTTTCAATCAAAAAAAAAAAAAAAAAACAGGTGACCTTTTTTGGCCCTGTCCGGCCAACAAGATGCTCGGGCCTAGTTAGGATGGGTGAAAGTTTCAGATTAGTTTTAGTAACCGAATAACAGTCTTAGGTGGACTAATATGTTAAATATGAGATGAACAATTATTTGGTCTATAGGTACACTAGTGTAAGCAAGACCTAGAAGCCACGGTGAAGAGGTGGCTTGCTCAACTAGTGAAAGTTGACATGCAAAATCTATCATCTTCTAAAACTTATACGAACACTGCAAAAGTATAGCATGTTCTATCACTATGACATGAAACTTATCCGAGACAGGCAAAACTGCTTAATCGAGGCGGGCAAGCCGTCCACCTCCGTTCAAAGGTCACAGTTAATCCGGCCTTACCGAGGCCAACCGCCTCGGTTAATAGGTTAACCGAGATGGGCTGCATAAAGCAATCGCCTTGGTTAATATGTATTAACCGAGGCAGTTACCCTAAGGTGACCGCCTCCGTTAAAGTATTAACAGAGACGGTTTGGTAAAGCAGCCCGCCTTAGTTAAACAATTAACTGAGGCGACTGTTATTATTTGCCCGCCTTCGTTAACCATTTTTAGATTTAAAAAGGTACTTTTTCGAATTCGGTTTTGAATTTGAAATTGAATTTTGCAAATTAAAACACATACAAAGCAAAAAAATAGGGTATAGAGGATAAACATATATTACATTCATTCACGTGTCGTCCATATTGTTCCACAAACAAACATTAAGTTATTACATTACATAGGATGTCTTCATCATCGTACCACAAAAACACATCACATTCGTACATGTGAAGCTAAGGTCACCTAATCAAAGACGTCTGGCAACTTGTAATCCGTCATGTCTAGCATGGTTCTCCAGTTTCGTAGCCTCTCGTATTTCTCCTCCATCTCCAACTCGCTGTTCGTGTTGAAGAACGTTCCCCCAACGTGCACACAGTCGTCCGTGACAAATTTACAAATATCGGCTATTGTTTGAGTGGTGCTCTTATTGTCGACCTTTTCCTTTGTCCCCATCCTTGTGATTTCTTGAGCTGCCGCCAGCTTTTGCTGAATTTGTTGCGCCCTGAAGTACTCACAAGCGTAGTATCCACACAAGACTGTTGCAGGAGGTTGTTTGGCGCACTGCACGATATATGTAATACACAATCATTAGAACATATAGAGAACATATGCATGATGTAGTAGCACATGACTTTTGATACGTACCGGGAATTGTCGCTTCACTTTTAGTTTCATGCCATACTTCTGCTTCTTCTTCTCAGATCTTCAATCGAAACACTCGGGATCTTGCACGTACTTCTTGTAAGCGCCGTATGAAAACCACTAGTGTCAACGACAAAATTAACACGTACGTTAAGTGTGTAAAAGAATAAGTAGTGTCACTTACTATCGCAAACAATTTTTGAAATCTTTGTACCCTTCTTTGTTTGTTTCCCGCAAGGAGCCGAATATACAGGCCATTAGGATAGATTATAAATACAATCCAGTGGCCCATGATGCCCAAGCTGCACCATTCAAACAATACGGATTTAAAATCTTGAAATATGAAAAGTGGTGATCCCAGTAGCTATTGCAAGTATCTTTTTGACTTACCCGAAATGGTGGGCGGCAAGGATACACCCATTTCCCCGGACCTTCTTCATGGCTCGGTAGATGTACATTCCCACGTTGTACTTGATTTCGTTGCGCATTTCTATTCGGACTTGCACTCTCACTATCGGGTCCAAGTTCACCGGCCTATGATGCGTGTCCGATACATCGTAGCCCACGATGGCCCTCTGGGTACTACGCATTGGAGAGAGGTAGATAATATTTTTGACCAGTTCCTTGCATACATAGGACTGCATCCTGCAAGCACACGTCATCAAGTCATTATTAGTTTCATCCTAATTAAAGTACCTACAATGATGCAAAGGTGTAGTAGTTGTAATTAACTTACAAGGCAAACAAGGTGATTTGGGTGACGTCGAGGTCCTTGCGCCGCAGCAGCCTATGCATGTCGTGGAAATCTACAGAGACTTGAGCATCTTCGTCCAAGTGGAAGTACTCCGCCGGGGCCTTGACAATGAAAGTTCGCATGCCTAATTTCACAGCATGCATGTACCACAGATGGAACCTCCATACTTCCCATGGCTCCTGGACAAGCTGGCCCAAGGGCAACATGAACTTGCCATGCTCATAGTTGTTGGGACAATCTAGAGAAAGGGGCCAAACCACCACCGGTGTTTGCGGCCTGTACTTGAGACTAGGAGGAGTGAAAAAGTCTGCTAGCATCTCCGTATACATTATCTATTGACTATGCTTGCCAGTAGCACACCTTTCAAACATCATTGAGCTTTGGTACTCCTTTGCTATTTGATAGGCCGCCCAACTCGTCTTGGTGTGGTTCCAGGGTACGGTCTCGTCTTCTTTTGTAGGCTTCCTCGGCGCGGGAGGACATTGCCCTTTGCCCTCCTTCGGACGACTTGTAGGTGGTGTAGCTTTGCTCGATGCTGCCCCTGTACCTCCCTGTGGACTGCTATGCCTGGAGGCGGACTGCGTCGAGGACTGCTGCCTTGGCCAGCATTGTCATTGTCATCATCGCCGCCGTAGTCATCGTTGTCATCCGCAGGAGACGACAAGGGCTCTGAGGGCTGTGATACCGGTGTCCGGTCATCCAAGATAATGTCATCCTTATTCTAGAGCACTTCTTCGCCCAAAACAGCTCGCATGCACCTTAGCCCATGCGGTGGGAATGTCGATTTCATGATCCTCAAACTCTGGGTTCGTCCACGTCACGAGCAACATGGCATAGTCGGGCGGCATCGGCTTGTTGTCGTACATGATGCCGCTTCTGGGTGGCATTGCCACTCCCCTGCCCACTTCCTTCTTCCTCGAACTCCTGTCGAAGGGCACCAATAGCGTGCAGGTCGTTTCTTTCACGATGTCGTCGACTGGGTACCTTGGGAGTCCTCTGGTCAGCGGCACCATCTTCCCTTGTATGGAGGCTTCACCTTGTGGCACTAGCATGCCAGCCTGATGAAACATCTGTGACCTCTGCTCCACCATCTTGGGGTCAGTGCTCGTGAAAACGTCTTTTATCGACCCCATGATCATGTCCTTCATTGCCTCATCATGGCCTTTCTGGATGAGCCCTTCCTTGTACGCCTGCCTCATGTGGTACGAGCTCGCGTCAGATTGCCAGGACTCCACGTTCTTCCAGCTCTGTCTCAAAGAAACGCTATGAATGCGGCCGCGGTGCTTAGGGTTTCCCAGCACTTTGGTTAATATGTCCCTCTCTCTGTGAGGGTTGAATGACCTGCTCTTCTCGGCCGCAGCGACCGCCAGGATCTTCTTTTCCGCCTCCTCTGTCTACGGCTCAATGTACTTGGTCATGCCCTCCTTTAGCTTTTTGGCCGATGGGCATAGAGGTAGTGACGTGACCTCTCATTGACGTCTGCTAACGGATTTAGCCACCCGACTATAGCTGCCTCTCTTTCTTCCTGCCGCCACTTCTCCTTAGCGGCGTGTCATGCCCAGGTGGTGGTGGAGCATGTTCCTCTTTGCGAGCTCGGAGAACTTCTCGCCCTTGGCCTTTACTTCTTTGGTTTGTTGTTTTCGGACGAACTCTTCCTAGACGTCATGCATGATGAAGTTGTAATCTTCGAAGGGTGTCTTCCCTTTCTTCACGTATTCGGTATTCAAAAAGGACCTAAAGTTGCGAAGCGCTTTGCCTGCAACATATAGCGCATGCCCCTTGCACTTCTCTTCATCATAGCCCTCCGCTAGATAGGTGAACCGCCCCTTCACCTCTCCCCATACCGCACCCTTGTGGTCTTTTGGGACTTTCTTCCAATTATTATATGTGATAGGCACCTTCTCCCTGACTATACAGGAGCATTGGTTGCTGAAGGTGCTGATGATGGTATCTTGCTCCAAGGGCTCTCCATGCGGCCCTATCTTTTGTATGGCATGCACTTTCTTGCGCAGCTGGTAAGTCCCGTGTTGGCCCCTCTTCAAGTCTGACTAATTGCCACTGGCCATTGCGGATGAAGAAGTGCCTAGGGAGGGATCGGGTGGTTCCTGCACCCCTTCTTCCTCCGCTTCGAACTCCAAACAAAGAGGCACCACCGGTATCTGTCGAGGACAAGAACTCACATTAATTATATACTTGCGCGAGGCCCTCGAACATTGTGTTAATTAATGTGCACTGCGCTGCAAGTACGTACCCCGAGCCTTTGTGTCGTGATATCCTCATCCGGAATGATCACTCGTGGCTCCACACGAGAACCTCGTGTCTCGCCCCTCAGATCAAAGTCCGGATCATCTTCTTCCTCTCCACGAGGCCTCTTCTGCGGCCTCAGTGTTAGGGGCTCCTCGCTCTCATACTCGATGCTCCCGTCCGAGTCTGACGACGAGCCTTCATTACTCGCATCAGGAGTAGGCTCGTGCCATTGTTCAGTAGGCTCATTCGCCATTGGAAGAGATATATATATATACACACACACACACACACACACACATATACATATATATACATGGAATTGTTATATGGATATTTCATAATTATAAACACAATGTTATATATAATGGAATTGTTATATTCATCTCAAAACATATATAATGGAATCATTATATTCATCTCAATACAAAATTACATGCTTTTTCAATTACATTGGGAGTAGGGATACAAAAATTGTACAAGAAAAGTACAAAATTGTACAAGAAAATTGCAAGAAAAGTACAAAATTGTACACAAAAATTAAAAAATTTTAGAATAAAAAAATCATTTATATAGTTGGCTCAGATTTGCCCCATTGTCATCACATCGCTTCTAAACTGGTTGCTTGCGTATGGTATACAAGCCATCCTAGTTTAGCAGCTTACAAGTAGGAGGCATTTCATCATCATAGCCGCTGCCTCAGCATAAATGGGTTCACATCATTGCATATGCCACTGCCTCAGCACATTTTTAGAAGTTAAAAAATTTCATCATTGCATATGCCGTTGAGAAGTTCAAACATTACCAAAACTTGTAGTAGTAGGAGTACAAGAGCAGCAACCACTTAGATATAATAGTAGTAGTAGTAGAGTAGTAGTAGTAGATAGAGTAGTAGTAGTACAGAGGTAGTAGAACTAGAGTAGTAGAGTAAGAGAAGAGTAGTAAGAGTAAGTGTAGAGTAGCAGTAGGAGTATTGAGTAGCAGCAGCAGTAGTAGTATAGAAGTAGTAGTAGTAGTAGTAGGTAGCAGAGGTAGTATAGGACAGCTAGCAGCAGCCAGAGCAAGTAGTAGTAGGAGCAGCCAGCAAGTAGTATAGTAGTAGTAATCCAATCTCAGCTAGCAAGTAGTAGTAGATAGAGCAGCAGTAGGCAGTAGGCAGTAGGCAGCAGCAGTATAGGAATAGTAGTAGTACTAGGAGTATAGTAGTAGAGGAGTAGTAGGAGTAGAGTAAATAGTTCTAGAAGTAGTAGTACCAGAGCAGGCAGCCCCCAGCTGAGCTCGCAAGGGAAAGGGAAGCTGCCTGCCAGTGCAAGCTCTAGCAGCCAGCCATCATTTGGGCCAAAACCAATTCAAAGCATCCAAACCTTTTTGTTCTAAGAATCACAACAAAAGCATCCAAATTCCAAAGCGGCAGGGCCCAAAAGCTGAGGACCCGTGAGCACAGAAAATTCCATTCACTTTACTACTGGCACATTACATACATGTGGTATGGAAACAACAAAGGTAAAATGAGAAACGTTGAGCTTGGAGCTGCCATTGCTTCAAGCAAAATGAGCACAGGCGGATGGATGGATCGAGCTGACACAACAAGGACGAGGAGAGATCTCCAACAAAACTTCCCCCAAATAAAGGAACTTTCAACCAATGAAGTAAAGATACACTGATTAGTGATCAACCAGCATTATCTCCAACCCACAGCAGTTTAACCACACTCCACAGAGTCTAGGCAACGATGCAGCAACAGGCAAGAACACAATTGTGAGTACTTCTTGGTTCTTGTGGCCCAGATCAAGAAGCAGTCCCAAGATCAGAGTTCAGAGCAACAGAGCAAGAAGAAAACTAGACTCCAAGAACAAGAGAGAAGTAGTAGGCACATATCCAGCAACAGCCAGCAAGCAAGTAGTGACATCATCGATTAGTAGGAGTAGGATATAGGAGTTGGAGTAAGTAGTAGTTTAGTAGATAGGGTAGTACTAGTAGTTAAGTAGAGTAGTAGTACATAGAGTAGTAGTAATTAAGCATCAAGACAGTGATAGTGGCACTGCTAAAAGTAGTCAGCATCAAGACAATGGCAAATATCCAGTGACAATGTATCCAGTGACAGAGCAGCTTACAACATATCCAGTGACAGAGCAGCAGATAGAGTAGCAGCAGTGAACTTAGGCAAAAATCCAGTGAGCCATTGAACTTAAGTAGTGTAGCAGGCAGCCCCATAGTAGACAAAAAAGACATTGAAACGATCCACGATTTCCTTGAAGGGAAATCCACAGATACAAACAATAATGCGATAGTCCCCAAAGATCATGTCATCACATTACTGAATCCCAGTCGATATCACAGTACATACATCGAAAACCTGTCTTAGAGAGTACATTAGAAAGGTTTACTCATTATTACATTGCCACTTGGCGGAATCACTCGGAGCACATAGCATCTTGAACAGCATCAAAAGGCACGATTGCGGATGCAGACTTCGACTTCTCCGACCAACTTGAGTGAAGGACAAGACATCTAGTCCTCCCCACCATCGCCCTCGAAGTCGTACTCGAGCTCCTCACCTATCATATGATTATCAGTACGATTTGTACTGGCCACTGGCTCCCACCCTATGCTTCGCGTTTGCTTTGTGGTAAGTGGTATGCAAAGGTAAGAGAAAAGGCCTACTATTTGGCTATAGTTTTCCTATGCAAGTTCAACAATTTTTTATAATAGTTTCTCAAGTTTTAACCCAAATCCATCCATCCATCCCATATCCAGCACCATCACACCACACTCTCACATCTCTCTACCACGCTCTCTAGGCGACAAGGACAACTCTCTCTCGTCCTTTCCTCAGCGGCTAACTGTCGGATCCAAACCAACCCAGGGGCGAGAAGAGAATACACCTCTCACTAATCAAGGGAAGCGTAGAACATAGGAATGTCGGTAACCGTGGACACGGCTATACGTATAGATCGATCAACTCTAAAGAGCGTGTATACCTAGAACCACAAGATCGCCATCATCGACACTGTACATCATCTCGGCTGATGCCGGGCTACCTTCTAACCAGTACGATGTCACCCTACCACTCAGCCCTAGGGCACACCAGAGTCCACCGGCACGCTGAGACTGTGAGACATAGTATAGGGCCACCAAGGTCACCACACTGTCTTAGGAGGGTGTCGGCCGCCAGCCCGTACCTCCCTACACTATCCGCTTCCAACCTAGTAGTAGTGGCATCGCCCTAGCTAGACAGCATGCCATTTCCTGCCCATCAGGAACGAGTGGCGTGCACGAAGGGTCCTATGAGCCGGTTCTCTCGACATACCAGTCCTTAGGGGGACCGGACATGACATCTTCTCAAAGGGGATAACCAACACCCCATGCCATGATAGCACCTCCATCTCGTGGATTCATCCCACAAAGGCACTCCTCCTCGGGATCTACTCAACTCACATATACCCGCCACAGGTACCTCACACAGGGGATGCCCAGGTCACACCCCCTGGCAAGACTCATCCTCAGACTCATCATAGGATTCTGCCCAGTCGACTCAACCCTCACCACACACCCAAGACTCACACCAAGATCTCCTCATGTTGCTTACCATGTTCCCGGCTCCAAGTGCCTTAACCACTCACAACAATCCTCCACGCAGCATCACATCACAGATATAATGTGAGTAAAAGTAAGTAACAAGTAGTAAGCGAGCGACTATTCTAACAACGGGTGTACAGGGGTATGGTTGCATCAAGGTAAAGGCTTCACAAGCAAACTACCATGCAACCTAATCACAACTTAATTGCAATAAAGTAAATCACTATCCACTACATATAGCATGCCTAATAGGTTTCTACGAGGTTGGGTGGGACATGGCACCTGTTGATTGGTCGTCTCCAAGGTCCTCCGAGTAGTCGTAGTCCTCCTCCTCAGGCAGCTGCTCCTCCGAGGCTGAAAACAGGACATACAGTCGCTATAAGTGACTCCTATATACATTCACAAAGAAGCAACAGAAAACTAGAGATCCAAATGCACTCAAACATAAGCCTATGACGTAGAGCTCATTTTTAGAAAAATTTGGACACTTGATTCATATTTTTCTAAGGTCGGATTAATTTATTATGAATTTTCAAAGTTTATTCTATTTTCTAAAAAAAGAAAAAGGAAATTTTGCACAGTGCTTGACACGTGTCAGCACCTGATTGGTCGGGTGGCTCGGGTCACTGGCAGGTGGGTCCTGATCAATGATCAATGTGGTCCGGGCCTTGGTGGGCCGGGTGAGGCCAAATATGGGCTGGGTTGGGCTGGCCTGGCCCTGACATGTGGTGGCTAGCTGGGCTATCCACGTGCCCTTGCTGGGCCGAAGGCGAGCTGTTGTTTATGGGGCTCAGTCCATGGTGAACCGGCAGACGTGGCCTATGGACTATAGAGTGGGTCTACGGTGGACCACGCTCATCTTTCCTCCTTCTCTTGGCTCACGGCGCATCGAGCACATGCGAGGCTAGACATGGTGTGGCTGCTCCTTTCTCTCTAGGCTATGACCTTGCTGGTGGCGAGGTCACGTGGTCGGGTGCTACGGTGGCTCAGGGGGATATCTAAGGGCACCTCCAGCATCATGGGGTCTCGGCGAGTGCAATGAGGGGCTAAAGGTGATGGCTTGAGGTCCATGGCGGCTAGCAATGGTGACACAGCGGCTCTCGGCATCGCTGCGATGGTGATGCCACTCCTCGGAGCGCTGGTAGGGCTTCGGCTAGGCTCCTACAGCTTCCCTGAGCTCTGACGAACATGGCAAAGGCACCAAGGAGAGGCAAAAGGGCTCAGGCGAGGCTGGCCATGGCGATGGTGTCACTATGGTGGCGGCAGGCCTCGGTGGAGCGGCATGCACTCAATTGAGCCCAAAGGCGGCTTCTTTCCTTCAATTGGGGTTGCAGGCAAGCCACAAAACTGGTCCGTGGTTACCATAAGCCACGGTGGAGTCTACACCATGACAAGGCACGCGGCGGAGCTCTGGCGAGCTATTGGCGATGGTGGCTCAAGGGCTGGGGCTCGGTAGGGGTTCAACCAGTTAGGCGGCTAGGTGCGCGGGGTCACGACGGACATCATTGGCCCCTCCTTGATGAGCGAGGAGGCCATCATCGACAGGAATGGTCATGGCATGGTGGCAGCAAGGGGACATGGTAGCACAGTGAGGCAGTCATGGCTAGTAGTCCCCAGGGTTCTCTTCCTTCAACCTTCTAGCGTGGGGTATGTCTCTCGGCAGGAGGAAGCTCACCGAGGTGGTCATGCTACCTCTACCGGTGGGGTGAGATCGGAACAGCTCTTGCCATGGCCATGCTCTAGCCATGGTGGCGTGTGTGGGTGCACGGTGAGGACACTGGTTTTCCCGAGCTCAAAGATTTTGGCAAGGTTGTGCCTTGGCACGTGCGTGTACACGTGGGTGCGTGTGACAGTCCCAAGGCACTGCCTTGAGCTCCTCAAGTGGAATCTCATGGCTCGGCGGCCATGGCGTGTCTATGATGGCGAGAAGAGGGGTTTGATGGGGGCTCGCCATGGTGGTGGTGTAGTTAGGGTGGCGGTACAGTGGCGAGGTGAGGCCGTGTTGAGTCGAGGTTGTGCTATGCCAAACCGCAATGGCGAGGAAGACAATCGGGGTGCTGTCTTCTTCTCCGATTGGCTCGGGCAACTCCGGTGGCTTGGCTCCCTTCCTCCTCCCTTGTCCGCCTCTTCTAGGGCTCAATGTTGGTCGTGGGTTGCCATAGAGTGGCGGCGGGGGTACGGGAGAGGCGCTAGGGCACCTAGGGAGCACTTTTATAGGAGACCACAGCCATGGCGAGGCGATGGACTACGAGGAAGGGTAGAGGGGGTACGTGTAGGGTGGATAGGGGGTCTAGGTTAGGGTTTTAGTGCTCAGCGCGGGATCACGGGCGATTTGGTGCTCCTATTTCCAAATGCCAACAGTCAAGGGGAAGGACGGGTGATGTTAGCGCCATGGGGCCACGGCGGTGATGTCACCACGGCGCAGCGCGAACTGGGGTGGGCTGGCAAGCCACGGATTGTGAACATGGCGTCCATCCGAGCACTAGCGCCCAATGGCTCAAAGACAGATGGCTCAGGGTGAGCTTCGTAAAAGCAGAGGAGGAAGCTAGGTGTGGGGGATGATAAGCGGGTTCCACAGGCCCACGTGTCATCGACGCTGAGAGAGAGGGAAGCGACAGGGCATGCGGGAGCAGGCCGAGGCGCGAGCAAGCGTGTTGTTAGGCCGCGGGCATTGCTAGGCAAGCGGGGCACGCACGGGAAAGCAGGCTAAGGTGCAGGGCATGCGAGCAGGCCGAGGCCAGGCGCTGGGCTGCTGCTGCTGCTGCGCTGGGCCGCTTTGGCCTTTCCCCATTTTCTTTCTATCTTTTCACCTTTTCTATTTTCTATTTACTCCTTTGAGTACCTATGCATGTATACATGTGTTGCCAAGCACATATACATCCTTGTGGGGTCCACTAGGCATCATCTAGGGTTCTAGGATCCAAGCCAAGGGTTGGCAACACACAAGCATCAAGTTTGTTTAATAAAGGTTGTCAACTTTTAATTTCATCACATGAAATCATAAAGAAGCAACTCACAAGTTCATTAATGCATATGCTCACACAAGCTAAACTTAGGGTCTACTTGTGCATCTAGGGTGTTTTCCTAGCATGACACTCACCATACAAGGGTTTTTCTAAAAAGTTTTTGAAAGTTGTGATTTTGGGGTATGGGATTTCTAGGGTTGTTACACATGCTCAATTGAAACATAATAGAGGCATCATAGTCATAATAGAGGCATCATAGGCAGTGAAAATCATAGGAAATGGCATATGCTCAGTTGAAAAAATAATGAGGCATCATAGGCAGTGGCACATGCTGCTAGGGTTCATCAAAGGCATCACATGCAGCTATAGGGTTCATCATAGGCATCATAGGCATCACATAGGCAATAAGAAAAGGGGAGCCAAAACCTGCTGATTGGAGATAGAGCCCATGGAGGTCGGCATGGAGGAGCTTGGTGTGGAGGATGGAGCATGTGCCGGAGGTCGGCACGGAGGAGCTCGATGCGGAGGTCGGCATGGCGGAGCTTGGTGCGGAGGAGCTCGGTATGGAGGAGGAAGAAGACGGATGCGGCCAACGGCGGATGGACGGACGCCGAGGAGGAAGAAGATGGCGCGGTAGAGGAAGAAGACGGCAGCAGACGGGGGAGAGGTCGGCTAGGGTTCGGGATCCCCGGTGGATGGCGCAATGGAGCTGGGTCGGGGCGCGGTGGACGGTGGGGGGAGAGCTTGAGTCGAGGGCAGGGACAGGGACGGTGGGGAGAGCATGACACCAGCAGTGGCAGCGGCGGAGATGGTGGCGGAGTCAAAGTTTTGGTAGCCCTTCGGGGTCGGAGTTGAGGATGCCGAAGGACTTAGTCGATTCGGGGTTGGGGTCTGCCTTATATAGGCACTAATTAACCAAGGCGGGCAATTAACAGCGCCCGCCTCGGTTAATATTTACCGAGGCGGGCACTTAGGACGCCCGCATCCGTAAATGTTAACCAAGGTGGGCGCTATTATTTGCCCGCCTTGGTTAAGTTTTTAAAATTTATATTATTTATTTGTTATCTAAATTTGATATTTTTTATAAAATTGATATTTGTTGTCTAAAATTGATATTATTATCTAAAATTGATATTTATTATCTAAAATGGATATTTGTCTAAAATTGATATTATTATCTAGAATTTATATTTATCATCTAAAATGGATATTTGTTATCTAAAATTGATACTTATTATCTTATTATCTAAAAGTGATATTTATTATCTAAAACTGATATTTGTTATCTAAAATTGATATTTATTATCTAGAATTGATATTATTACCTAAAATTGATACTTATTATTTCAAATTGATATTTCTTATCTAAGAGTAGTGTAGAGTAGGACTTGTTAATTAAATACTTTTTTCATTTGTTTTGAACATAAATCACATAATTTTAAAGAATCAACACTTAACACAAACGATGATGCATACATAAATTAATTAGGATCTCCCACGATCATATATATATGGTTCCATTATAATAATAATAAGTTACAAAACTTCTCGTTAATCCATAAATCACTACATTAATACATATATATGTGGCATACATATCATTTTGTTGCAGGCGCTCCCACGGTCTTCTTCTAACCGTCGGGGCGGAACCAGGGCATCATCTTGGTCGTGTTGAAGCGGGTCTCGACGGCCTTCATCTTTCGTGGATGATCGGTAAAGAGTGCGAGCTCTGTGTAGTTGTTGTATTCTTTGGGGACTCTAGACTCCATCCGCTCCCATGATCCTTTGCTTTCCTAACACAACCACGTGCCTCTTGCTGTCATTGGGTTTCACGTAGTAGGCTACTTGTGCGATGTGGCTTGCTAGTACCCACTGACCACCTTTGTAGCCGACACTTTGGAGCTCTATGGTGGTTAGCCCACACTTGTCCATGACAACTGCCTTCGGTTTGGCCCATTGGCATCGAAAGATGGGTACCTATAGGTCACTGCCAAAGTCCAGTTCCTGTAGCACCCGGTTTTAAGAACAAAACCAGATACACACCATATGTGAGCCTAGAAAGTCAAATCTCACATATAGCTATAAATATGGGTAATATCAAAAGATAATGCTTAAATAAAGCGCATAGATAGCGGAAAGACAACTCCGATCTTCAGGCGAAGACTCTAAATCTACAGGGACAACTGGCTGGTTGATCACAAGCCTAATTCCTCCAAACTCAAGCAATCTGGTACCCATAAGGGATTTTTATCCAAATAATTGAAAAATAAAGCAAGCGTAAGTACATGTCGTACACAACAAATATAACATGGGGTTCATGAGGCTCAAAAGGCTGACACTGGTTCAACTGCGATTAGCTTTTATTGAGTCATGTTTTTAGCAATAGGGTGGCAGCAAAGTTTATTCACAAGCCCATAAACACATGATCAGGTAAACATGAATAATGAATAGCATAAACAATAATCATTAGTGAGCATCTTTATCATCAGTGTTCATCATCTATTCCGTAAATGTTCTAAGGCCGCTCGTGACCATGAGCACGACTGATATACCAGTTTTACACTCTGCAGAGGTTGTACACTTTCACTGTGAGTTGTGATTTACCCTTTCACCCGAGGTCACGAGCCTCTTAACCCACTGCCAAGGAAGGTCGGTAGGGTTCACTATGAAGCCTTTCAAAGGTTCATCTAACAAGTTAGGGCCGCTAAGGTTTCCCCATCAGTAAGCATGAACCCCCCCCCCTCCAAGGAGCGACTAACAAAATACAACGAAACCAAAGTGCACCCTCTTGGCATGTCGAGATCATACAAACTAGAGCCCCTTTTGCGCCATAAAGGTAACCACTAACAAGCTAGAAAAGGTCCTCATACTGAGCTAAAGCCAGTGCTATATAGCCCTCACAGCTGTACTATAAGTACCGGATGATCACTTACAGATAAGTCCTTAGGGAGAGAAATCTAGAGCATTTAGAAAGTAGCTAAACACTCCAGCCCCCTGTTTCCATGTTGCTAAAAAGCATATTTTAGTGTTTATTGCATATACTATTAGTCAAGTTACAAGACCATAGTTGTAGTTGAGCACTAGCAAAGCTACCCAATGCAATACCACAAAGGCATCAAGGTACAAGTATAAATTACTAGAAAATCCTTAGTGGCAGTCAAGGTAGACACATGTAATGTGAATTAAATGATTAAAGGTGTATAGGAAAACAAAAAAGATCCCATGCTATACTTTCCTTAAACTTAGTTCCTTCTTCAAGTCCAAAACTTCAATAGAACTCCTTCTTGATCAATCACGTAAAGCTCACCGACTGGACATGATCATAAAGCACCACACAAGCATCCATGCAATCATACATGAAGCAAACAATAGATCTAAATTAGAACAGTACACCAAACATAAAATCAAGATGAAAAGTTTGTAAAACTAATCTATGTCTTGCTACGAACACATAGTCGCGAAAGGCACTCTAATCGGAGCTACGGTAAAAAAGATACATCTACCGAAAGATCTACTGATAAAAGAAAATATAAAACTATTAGCTTCATGTGTTTTAACTATATAAAAACATATATAATATATTTTATAGATAACATAAATTAAGTCAAATTTAGATCTAAATTATAAAACTAAAGTAAAACAAATCATATTTTATTTATAAAATCTAGTTGCATAATTATTAATAAAGATATGATTTAAACCATGAAATTTCAGAAGTAGTGACATGATAAACATAGTCACTAACACGTAGATCTCATTGTAATGAATCTAGCACAACTTGAACGGGTCAATTCGGAGCTAAAACGTAGAAGATGTGAATTAAACAAGATTTTCTTTAATAAGATAATAGATTAAATCTAGCCTTGAATTTTAAAAGTTGAAAACCTACTTAACAATAGTATTAACACGTAGATTATGAAATTATGAACCTAACACAAGTTGAACGGATCAAATCGGAGTTAAAACAAAGATTTTATGGCTAAAACAAGATTAGTGGCAAAACTGTAAATAGGTGAAAACGTATTTTGGATCTAAACCGATCAAACTACGCTTTCCAAAGAAGAAAACATAATCTAGAAAGTCGCTATGGACTGCAGGTTAAGACTCAAGTAATTATGAGGGTATTTTTGCCAAAACGCCAGCGAAGGGGTACGTTCTAATCTGGACTCTTCATTTAAGATCGAATGGCTGAGAGCGGAGAGGAGGAGAGCTGGCTGCCGGAACAGGGAAAGAAGACGGCGGCGCCATTGCTGGCGTTGGGAAGCTCGGCGACATTCATGGTTTCCGGTCTACGGTCCACAAAAACGCAAGGCGAGGACACCAAGAGAGAGAGGAAAGGAGGGCGAACTCACCGAGGGGGATTTTGGCAGCGCGGAGCAAGAGGAGGCGGTGCTATGCTTGGCTGGGCGATGGCGGACGGCGGCGCTAGGTCGTGGCGTGGCTACGGGCGCTCGAGCGATGCGGTGGCATTGCAATCAGGTTAGGTGAGGGCGGTACGAGCTCAGGCTCGGTATTTAAGAGACCAGACTGCTTGGCGTGCACGACAACGACGTGGGGCGGGGCGAGCGCGGACTCCCGAGCGGCGACGGCGGTGGAGTCTGAGTTGGGCACGACGGGGAAGAAGGAAAAAGAGGCTGACGGCCAAGACCCGCCTGTCAGCGACTATGCAGGAGAAAAGGAAGGGAGCGGTGTTGCAGGGCCGACTGGTCAGTGAGATAGAGCAAGGAAAGGAGGAGACTGAGGTGCGTCGGTGCTGGGCTGCGGCTTGGGTCACGGGGATGGCTTGCTGGGCCACGTAGGAGAGTGGGAGCGGGCCGAGATCGAAGGAGCGGGGGAAGAAAGCAGATAGGCCAGCCTGCTGGGCTGCCTGCGGCCATGGGCCAGAAGAGAGAGGGAGAGTTTTTTCTTCTTTTCCTTTTCCATTCTCAAACCGAATTCAAATATGAATCAAATCAAATTTGAATCAGGTTTCAAATACACTTTTCAATTTAATTAAAAATGAGGGATTTTGGTAAGTTCTCCAAAAATAAATTTTACACCTTTTTAAATTATTTTATTTTCTAATTCTCTTTTTCCCTCTTTTCTTTTACTTCAATGCCATTTTCAAATTTATTTTTCAAAAGCATTTTGAATGTTTTCAATTTGAATCAATTCCACACAATTCAAAGAAACAAATGCACCGGCATGTATGCACAAACATGTTGCTAAACCTTATGATGAATTTTAATTTAATAAAAAAATTCTTTTTCCTATATTTCATGAGCACAAAATTCAGAAACAAATCATTTTAAACCTATTTTCAAAATAGGCAAATTTTAGGATGTTACAGTTCCCATATCTCTTCATCCTGCCCAAAGTATGTCCTAGTCTCCCCCGTCGCCTCGTCGATGCCCTCATATCGAACACTGTTGTTCTGTGCCGCGCTCTTCTTGTCCTTCTCTTTTGTGTGGAACCTATATCCATTGATGTCATACCGTTGCCACGAGGTGATTTGGGTGGACGGGCTGGACGCAAGCCTCGCTTCAACGGATTCTCCATGGGGTATGCCCTGCTCTTTGATCCACGTTGTGAAACTGATCTTGTGCTATTTTTGGACCCATGCCTCTGTGCGCACTCCATCGTTAGTGGCGTGGATCTGCTCCAAGTGCTGCTGAACATAGTGATCCATGACCACTAACTTATTAAGGGCGATGTGATAAGCTTCTCGCACTATTTTGTACTCTACATCGGTGCGTACTTTCCTCCCCGTGCACCCCATTCCCAAGGTTCTTCCTTCATGCTGAGGGACGAGCAGGCCAATCGCCCTTCCGTCCCAGATGTATTTGGTGCAACAGTTAACGACCTCCTCAGTTGTGTATGCCTCGATCATAGAGCCCTCCAGGTAGGCACGATTAAGGATGTATCTATTGAGGGTTGACATGAACTGCTCGTACGCCCACATCTAGTGTAGGTAGATGGGGCCCAGTTCCTATATTTGATCGATCAACCATGTGCATCGTCAGGTGTAGCATAATATCAAAGAAAGATGGCGGGAAGCACATCTCGAGCTGGCAAAGAGTCTCTGCGATGAACTCTTTTAGGCCAGGCAGCTCAGCTTCATCGATGACCTTCTGTGTGATGCGGTTAAAGAAGTAGGACATGCGTGTGATGACCATCTTCACGTACTCTGGACCGATAGCCCTGATCACAATTGGAAGGAAAACCGTCAGCATGACATGGCAGTCATGTGAGTTGTAGCTGGTCAATGTGAGGTCTTTCATCGAGACTAGGTTCTTGATGTTGGAAGAGAAACCGGTCGGCACCTTGACACCTCTAAGCCACTGGCACACAACCCTCTTCTCATCTCTCATCAGGTTGTAACTCACGCCCAAAAGGTTGACTTTCCCGCTTTGCGGCGCCGGTGTTGGGTGAATTTCGGGCCTAATGCGCTGGTTGACAAGATCCATCCGTGACTTCAAACCATCCTTCATCTTAGTCTTGATATCTAGCAGGACCCCAATCGTGCTTTCAAAGACATTCTTCTCTAGGTGCATGTAGTCGATGACATCGAGCGTATCGAGCTCCTTCTAGTACGACAAGTACTAGAAGAAACACGACTGCTTCTTGAAAGGAACAGGGGCGACAGGTTGTTCCTCCATCATATCACACTTTCTCTTCTTCCTTGTCATGGTCCCATCGTCCTCTTTCTTTTTTCTTTCCGAACTCGACGTCTATGCCCTTCACTATATCAAACACCTTTTCCCCATACCTCATCTATTCCGGCTCATCAATTTGAGGCTCGTCCTGGTTGTCGAAGTACCTATTCATCGTAGGATTTCGGTACCTATGCTTTTTAATGAGGAATTGCCTATGCCTCATGTACACCATCGTCTTGGATGCATTAAGGTAAGTGCAGCAGGTACCGTCAATGCAAACTACGCAACCGGACTTACCTTTGATCTGCCCCGATAGTGAAAAAAGACCAAGGTAATCGGTGATGGTGACAAAGATGATGGCTTTTAGAGTGAACCCTCCTTTAGGGACGCATCCATCATCTTGACCCCTTCTTCCCATAGTTTCTTCATGTCCTCCATGAACGGCTCTAGAAACACATCTATATCATTGCCGGGCTACCTCGGTCAGGAAATAATCATGGTTAGTAAAAGATACCTGCGCTTCTAGTATAGCTAGGGAGGTAGGTTGTAGATGGTGAGGATGGTCGGCCAAGTGTTGTGTGAGCTATTGAGGTCACCAAACGGATTCATCCCATCGGTACTCAACGCAAACCTGACGTTCCTCGCCTCTTTGCCAAACTCTAGAAACTGGTCGTTGAAACACTTCCACTACTTGCCATCGTCCTTTGTGCGCTCATCAGCTGCATGCTAGGACATCAGCTTGGCATCCTTTGGGTTTTCGAATATAGCACGCAGGCGATCGATCACAAGTAGGTACCACATCGACAGGGCAGAACTTTTCCTCAGCGTGTAACCCTCTTCCTCCTTGTCCTCAGGAAACAGGATCTGCTTTGCACTACTCTTCTTGGTCTTCTTCTTCTTCTTTGGCCCTCTCGAGGCTCCCTCGTCGTTCGCATCCATGTGACAACTGACATTCCTTTTATACCGACTCACACCGCAGTGCAGATAGCTCTGCAAGTTCTCATACTTGCCCCGATATAGGATATAGTGGTTAGGGCATGCGTGGAACTTTTTAACCTTCGTCACCACTGGCCGGATCAGCTTCTTCGCCCGATAGGTATTGGCGGGCACCTTGTTACCCTCTGGGCATGTGGAAGCAAGGATACATAACAAGTCATTGAAGCTAGTGTCGGACCACCCATGGCGAGCCTTCAGCATCAACATCTAGAGGTTAAAACACGGTGCCGTCCACTCCTTCGAACAGTCCTTATACAGGGGATCAATTGTCGCCTGCTTCATCTCTCTGAAATTGTCCAGACACCTCGAGGACCCAAACAGAACGTCGTCGTGGTCGAGACGGTTAGCAAGTTCCTCAAAAAGCTCTGCATCCTCGGGCTCACCATCCCAACCACCATTGTCATCTACCATGTTTTGGAGCAGATCATCCATCGTGATATAATCACGATTTGCATTGTCGCCAGCAGTAGTGCCGTGCCTACTGGCTGCTGCTGCTGAAGAGGGTTGTTGTCCTCTGTCATGTTCTGCATTCACCGCCGCCGTCGATGTCATCGACGAGTTTCGTCCAGATGCACCGGTGGCACTCGGATCTGCTTCGCCATGAAACTTCCAGACGGTGTAATCCTTGATGAAACCATACAACATCAAGTGAGATTGCACCACATTATCTTCCTGGGCAAGCTTGTTCTTGCAGCTATTGCATGGACAAATGATGCGCTCCCGATTCAGACTCAGACGATGCTTTTTTGCAGCGGCAACAAACTTTCTCACATGATCCAGGTAAGACAGATCCAGCCTCGATGTCTTGTACATCCATTCCATGTCCATGACCGCGAACCTAGCTTGCACACACAGTGAAAATGGCATATAATAAGCAGAGAAGTATGGAAAAAATGCAGCCGGGTAGCTTTAGATAACCAAGGCAGTTTCTTTGAACCAACCACCTCAGGTAATGTATTAAACGATGCGGTTGGCTTAGGGCAACCGCCTAACCGAGGCGGTTATGTTACATTACCCGCCTCGGTTAAGTATTAACCGAGACGGTTGTTGGGCCGGCTACCCTGCCACGATTAACCGAGGTGGACAACTGGCCCAACCGCCTCAGGGCCTATTTTGCAAATGCCTTGTGAAAGTTTTTTTTGTAGTAGTGTATTTTGATCAATAATATACTAGCAACGAGGTACATTAATTAATTAACAAGTACAGTATAATCGACTGAAGATCTGTTTGATCACCTACAAGGCTAGAACTAAAGTTTAGTTGAAATAACGTTTAGGTGGCTAAAAGTTTAGTCCAGTGCTGCTCCCCGCCCCTATCTGATTACATTTACGTTGCACCTAAAAGCATATAGCTTTAATTTTCTGGACAAAGACTCTTGTGCACCTTTAATCTACATTAGTTCACCTTTACCAACTAATAATAACACTACGTCAGAAATGGTTTTTAGGGGCGGCTAATAAGCATTTGTAGGGGCGGTTCGACAAGCCGCCCCTACCATACCGTCTTTACAAATCATGTATTTATAGGGACGGTTCCCAGACGGCCCCTACAAATCAATTTGTAGGGACGGTTGGTACCGTAGCCGCCCCTACAAATCGATTTATAGGGGCGGTCTGGGAACACCAGCCGCCTCTACAAATCAATTTGTAGGGACGGCTACAGTACCAACCACCCCGACAAATCATTTTTCCGCCAAAAAAAATTTAAATTTACAATTCAAATTCGACCAGAACATATATTTTTCATGCACAACTCCATCATGACTTATCTTCTTCTGCGATTGTACTGAAACTCAATGACAATACACATTTATTTATACCAGATTATAACAAATATTCCATGACAATACACGGTGCAAATTATTGTGCTTGCTGTTCAATTAAACTATGAGACTGCACATAGGTATATGAAAAGTAATCTGAAAACCAATCTTCGCTCGATGCAAGTAACACAACAGAGAACAAGACACACCGCAACAATTGATGGTATATCTGCTCGACCTGGAGAACCATGTGAAACATCCATGCCAAGAAATAATGTTGGTCTTTGGAGTCACAGCTGGTATCATTTGACGATGTTCCAATGATAGTTTAGAGTTCATTCCACCAAGCTAGTCGACAGGAAAAATCATATTAGTCAAGAAAAAAAACTAATAACAGGATATATGTTCCAACAAGCTGCGGCCACAAATCAGATGTTGACAAATGTATACCTTAGCATTAATTTTTAGAAGAACATTGGTGAAATATTGATCATTCATCTTATTACTGGGAGCTGATGAAAGATGTTACTATCTTGATAGAGTTCAAAGCATTCCAACACCTGGCAGACAAGAATTAAGGCCTACAGACAACCTTTATAATGCTGATCGTAATCGAAGAAGCTTGTGATACAGGAAAGTATCAGCCGATTAGAACAATACATAGAAAATTATTAGGGAATTTCAAAACTAATAATCAATACACTATAAAAGGTCAAAACAAAGAAAATTTTGGTTCTAAATTAATATAACAACTAAAGGCCACTATCATCTCATTTTGACAAACCCTGGCCATGTAGCTTCTTTGTAATATTTAAGGAAACAATTCAATAGTCCAGCCTTTCAGATCATAGGGTACAGATAATTATTACATATGTATGTGGAGGAACAGCTAGCTTGCACGTGATGGGAGCAAAGACCAAAATTGACTCCAGTACTAATATGTCTGAGCTAAAACAGGCCCACCTATCTATCACAATTTGATTTGAAAATCGACATGCATCTGCATGCATACCTGCAATACAGAAAAATTATGCAGATCCTCTGCTGGGATCTAGCTTATGCAGATCCTCTGCTGGGATCTAGCTTTAGGTAACCATCTGATGGTTCTTACTGATAATAAAAACACAAATATATTAAAATACCTCTTATAGCACATGCATATTAGGATAACATACAATCCTACAAATCAGACGTTGAAGCATGCAACAAGGTGCACATCAAAAGTTACATAAAACAGCACATTCACTTCCTCATGAGACTTGGCTTCAGAAACTTCAGAAATTGCATGTGTCACTAATAGGCTGACCAAAATGCTTTAAGCAAATGGGTAGCAAACATATAGCATGACAAAAAAATAGATGTGTCAAATCTTACAAAGCTGCTGCTTTTGGATTGCAGAAGGTTCCTTCTTGATGACCCATCATCCCAACTGTGTAAGCTTCAATATTGGAGACAGGTCTCTTCTTCACCTTCTCATGTTCCAGAAAAAGAATAACATGTTTCCTCACAAAACATGAACGCAAACTCAATTCGCAGCTCTATAACAATTCAACATGTGCTAGTTTCGTGCTTATTTAATTCTATCTAAAACATAAGCAATATTCAACATGATCAACAGACATATTCAACACACAAAGGCAACAGAGAAGATGTATCAGAAACTTGCAAAGTGGAAGGATAATTACAACTACGATTTACCTTCTCAAAGCAAGTTCAAGTGCAGCAGCAGTGATGGTGTATTAATAAGCAACAACTCCTTTTTGCAGACTTGGTGACTTCAGAGCTAATTTGGGAATAACTTGAATCAATACAGGTAACTGTTACCGCACATATTTGTAGTAGAGAGCATGATGATAAATGCAAGAACATGGAACATGACAGATCTAATGAAATTTAGTGAAAAAAGCTGAATCTATATAGTACCTGTTACCAAACAATTTGCAGTAAATCAGCAAGATAAAATGCAGGAACATGGAAAATGTCAGATCCAACGAAATTTGAGTGAATAAAAAAACATTATAGCATCTGTTACCCCACAAATTATAGTAAAGCTGTAGGATAAATGTAGGTACATGGCAAACGACAGTGGTAAGCAATTATAATCAACATAATACAAGCGCTCAGTAGTTTGTATTCATTTTAGGTGCTGTAAGGATTAATTTTGGAACAAATAAAATTATAGAAAAAATATTTAAAGCTGCAAAGTTATACGAAATACAAATGTGATGCTTCAAGATTTTATCAAATCACACAGTTACCCTTATAACCACAAATCCAGATGCAAGTCGTGAGTTTACAATCATAAGAACAAATAGGGAAATAAAATTGCAAGTTTGCTTCTTTGTTCCACGTTCTCCCATACCTTACGTTGCTTTAGTTGGATCCATGTAGTGGTGATGGAGCAAGATTTCTTCAAATCCTACAGCTTGCATCAAAATCAGAAATTCATAGTCAAATCAGGACCTCCGAATCATAGGAAAACAAAAAAAAAAGCAAAATTTCCCTTTTTTCCCACCTTCTCTCTCACCTTGGCTGCTCCGTTTGCATCCAGAGAGGGGGAATGTAGCACGGATCTGCAATGAAGGATATGATCTATGGAGGTGGGGATTAAAGAGAGAGGGAATCGGAGGGGGCTAAGCAAATTGTAGAACGGGCCCTGTGATTTGGGGGAAAACTGAAACTAGGGTGTGCGGCTTGGTGCTGCTAGCTTCTTGCCCATGGGGTGGCAGCGGGAGCAGCACCAGGGGCCGAGACGGGTGGGAGTGGGATACGGTGGCGATGGGTTCGGAGACGAAGGCGATGACGGTGGCGATGGGTTCGGAGACGGTGGCGACGATGACAGGGGCCGAGACGGGTGAGAGCCGGATCTGGTGCGGCCCTGTTGGATCCGCCTCCTCGCCGTAGATCCGCCGCAGATCCGACTCCTCACTGTAGATCCGCCGCCTCCGTTGCCGGCGCGCCCTCTGCAACCGTTGTTCGCCGGATCCACCGGGGAAGAGGAGGGAGGGAGGGCTCGGGAGAGCGGATCCACCCTGGAGGAGGAGATCCGTGTGGCCTCGCGCCAGATCAGCACCGCCCATGCACGGAGACGGCCGCGTCGGTGGAGAGCCGCTCTGCTTCGCGCCGCCCCTGCCCGGTGAGGGCCGCGCCAGAGGAGGTGCCAAGAGCCATCGCAGCAGCAGCCGGGGGCACGAGGGCCCTCGCCGCCTCCCGCCGGGGCCAGTCCCGCGCCGCTGCCCGCGCGTGCCAGCGGCCATCGCCCTGTCGGCGTCGGGAGAGCGAGGGAGGGAGAAAGCGAAGAGAACGGAGCGGTGAGCAGAAGCCTCTAGAATAAGGAGCTGAGCCGAGTATTTATTCGTTGGATTATTTGTAGGGGCGGCTGATTATTGAACCGCTCCTATAAATCTCAACATCGGGGGTGGCTGGTGAGTGAGCCGTCCCTATAAATATGATCCATTTGTAGGGGTGGCTCGTATGACCAGCCGCCCCTGCTGTTTTATTTGTAGGGGTAGCTGGTCTCTGGGCTCTCGAGCACGTCACTGTAGGGGCGGCTTCATCACCCGTCGTATCTAAAAAAAATTTATTCCGTTGCTAGAAACCGTTTTTTACGTAGTGTAAACTAGCTAATTGCTAGTTGGGTTGAAAACTAAAAAATTAATCAGATTGCTTTTAGTCACAGGCCCTGATACTACTAGCATGGAGGTACATTAATCCAGTATGGCTGCGTGCGCACGATCTCCAAATCTTGTTGGTCGTGAACCTGGACAATCTCCATGGTTTGCTCCTTAACTTCATATAGATGCATAGATCCTCCATGTCGCCATCCACTAATTCCTCTCTCTCGAGTATATACATGTTGTTAGCACTGCAATGAGTCAGTCCTATCTCTTCCTTTGACGTGGGAGGCCTTGATTGCACTGATTCGGTTGGCTGCTTCTCTCATGGTCATCCGCTCACTTGGGAACTGACGCGTACAAGACAGTGCTACTTCTACTAGAGACAACAAGCATTGGTGAACTATTGTTGAGGCGGGCTTGCATTCATCCTGTAGTGAAGCGTCAATCACTTGCAGTATCTGATCTGGGAAGCTCCTCTCAACGAAGCTAATAATGCTTTGTCCGTTTTCAAACATAGGGTCCGTTGGTCTTTTCCCAGTCAACATTTCTAAAAGTAAAACTCCAAAACTGTATACATCCCTGCATGTTGATGGGCGCCCACCTCCAGCGTACTCTGAAAATAAGTAAGACATATAAGTTCATGTATGTAAGTTCAAGTATGTAACTCTTGCAGTAATGTTATAATGCCATAAACCTTTTGATATGATGAGTCAAGCAAGCAAGCAAGGTACCTGGAGCAATATACCCTATAGTTCCCTTCACACGCCCAGATGAACTACTGCTGTATGCATGTCGTCGGCCAGTTGTCGTACTAGAACGATGATAGAAGCTTGCAATGCCGAAGTCCCCTAGACGAGCGTTCATGTCATCATCGAGGAGGATATTACTCGGCTTCACGTCACAATGGATAATAGGCTTCCCACTGTCATTGTGTATATAATCTAAAGCATCAGCTATGTTAACAGCTATGCATATTCTTTGAGCTAAGCTCAAATTATTTGGACCTTCCCCATCTCCTTTTTTATGCAACCATGTGTCTAGATTTCCATTAGGCATATATCCATAAACTAGAGCTTTGAATGTATTGCCTCCAGTTTGAACTGACGAGCACGCTGTTATTATAGGAACTATATTACGATGCCGAATGCTTCTTAGTGCTTCATATTCTGATAAGAAACTTTTCTTTGCTGCCCGCGTGTCGATATCAAGAACCTTCACAGCCACTTCCAGTTTATCCTCCATTAAATTTCCTCTGTATACTGAACCGTAGCTTCCTCTTCCAATCAGGTTAGATTCAGAGAAGTTTTTTGTGGCTTCAGCTAAATCATTGTAAGACACTTTAAGGAACTTATCACCAAAAGGAGGCAATAATGTTGAATGCGCTCCTTTATCCTTCACCTCAGCTATAAAAAAATAGCCCAATACTGTTAGAGACATCAAACCAAATATTGGAACCAGTATCTTGATCAGGTAATATTTTCTTTCTCTTCCCCGAGAGATAGTAGTAGTAGGGCATGTAGGCATATGTAAATGTGGTACACCTCCACAAAGTCCTTGGTTCCCCACAAATGAGAGCGAGCTAGCATTTCCAAATACTCCAGTTGTCGGTATTTCACCTTGTAGATTATTATATGATAGATCCAGTTGGGTTAGATGCTGAAGCTGGCCTAAATCTGTCGGGATGAAGCCTGACAGATTGTTATGTGAAAGATTGAGCATGCTCAAGCTCTTTAGATTACCCAAAGACATTGAAATATTTCCTGTCAGAAAGTTACGATCCATTTGGATGACTAGTAACCCTACACATCTTCCCAAAGTATTAGGAATCTCCCCAGTAAGCTTGTTTAATGAAAACTGAAGGTCAGTAACTTGTTGAAGGTTACCAATCTCTAGAGGTATCGGTCCTTGTAAATTATTGTAGGACAAAATACATTTGACCATGGTGGAGCCAGAATGAAATATCTCCTTAGGAATAGAACCCTTTAGATTGTTATAACTAAGGTTCAACTCTAAGAGAGGGAGGCTTCCCAGACTAGGAGGTATAAGACCTTCAAATTTATTTTCCGCCAGAGTGAGATATAACAATTGAGTAAGATTTCCAATGGAGGAAGGAATTGGCCCAATTAAATTATTGGTCTCAAGAGATAACTTTTGTAAGTTTTTTAACTTCTCGCACCATTCTTCAATTGTACCAGTCAGATTGTTGTTAGCTAATTGAAGTGTTATTAATCTACTGAGGTTCCCTATGCTTCTCGGAATTGTACCTGATAAGTTATTTGTATCAAATATTAGTTGTGTTAGATTGGTGGACAGGTTGCCAATTGTATTTGGTATATCTCCTTGTAAATTATTTGCATGTAAATCGAGCACTTCCAAACTCCTACAGTGGGACAGCTTGTCTATAAATTCCCAGCTCTGGCTATCTCTTGCTTGGAGATTGTTTCCCCCAAGGTTTAGATAAGTCAGTGCCCTGAGATTACCAAAAGAACTAGGAATCTGGCCTGTAAAATTATTTTGTGACATATCTAGATCGAATAGATTTGAAAAATTGCCTAAGGAAGGTGAAATATGCCCCTCAAACATATTTTGAGACATATGAAGTCTCGCAAGACTGGGGAGTTCATCACCAATGTTAGACGTCAATTCCAAGCCGCCTAGCATGTTCACAGCAACGTCTAGTGTTCCGAGAGAAGACAGGTTGAAGAGGGTACCCGGGATTCCACCTGAGAGCATATTTGCACCGAGAAATAGCTCAAGCATACTTGAAAGTTGCCCGAGCTCACTAGGAATGCTTCCTGTGAGCTGGTTTACTGCAAGATTTAGAAATAATAGTTGGCTGATATTTTTTAGGTTTGATGGAATAATTCCGGTGAGATCATTGTTGGAAAGTTGTATGGCGAGTAGATTGGGCAGAAGGCCCAAACTGGAAGGAATTTCACCTTTTATGAAGTTTCTAGATAGGTCTACTCCCTGTAGATTGGAACAATTTGTAATGGCATCCGGAATGGTGCATTGAAGTAGGTTGTTTCTCAGCTGAAGGAACTGAAGTCTTCGTAGACGGTTGAGGGGAGGCAACCCGCCCGAGAAGAAATTTGTGGACAGTTTCAGTTTGTTAAGAAAGGTTAGGTTTCCGAGGGAGGCTGAAATCGGACCTGACAAGCCATGGTCACTCAGGTCCAGCACTGTGACTCTCCCTGGGTGCCTTAGGCTGCAGGTCACGCCGTTCCATTGACAATAGGGGGTGGTCGTGTTCCACGATCTCAAGGCTCCATTTGGATCAAATGTGGCCTTCTTAAAATCGAGCAATGCGAGCTTGTCTGTTTCATTCCCGGGGACCTCTAAGCAATGGGTTCGATCAACTCCATAAAGCATAAGCAACGATGCTATGAGAATAAGCATGGCAAGTTGCGCTGTTGATTCGGCAGACATTCACCTGCAAAATGTAATAAAGTATAAACATTGCGACATGCCTAAACTCCCACCATGGTTGCCCTCAGTTACTTCCTATCATAATGGCAAGTTTGCAGTATATTTCTTTCTGTTTCGTACAAAAAGATAAAGTATGCGAACCCATATAAATTTAAATCACAACTGTTAAGTTCTTTTTTTTAGATAAAAAAGGTTAAGTTATCGCTTGACTAAGTGCAACTCCACCAAATTTAGAATAAGAATCCCCTCTCCCTAAACATGTAATATGGTAGGAGATAGTGGGTAAAAAAAATGTTAGACATGTGTCGAATATTATGTACGAGTTCGGTTATGCTAGGACTCTGAGTTATATTTGACAGTATAGAGTAGAGTTGGGGCGAGCTGTGTAACCTGGCTTCCTCATAAATATGAAAGGACGGTTGTTGTTGTAACCATGATGACATAGCGACATGTTCGTGGGAGGGCGGTGCCATGTTGCCGGGACCCAAGAGCGGTCGGTGTTGCTGGTACTGAGGAGGAGCGCCCCTAGTACTCATGCATGCCCTGTGGACATAGACTTCGGCTGAACCTAGTTAACAAATATCGTGCCTCTGGTGTCATCCGTGATCTTGTATATTTGTCTCGGTAGATTTAACTGACGCGTGAAGATTAGCATCGCCGTGGGGCTAATTTCTAACAAAAAAACACTCTGCAAACAGATTGAAAAAACAACCCCTTTTCTATTTTTTTTCTCAATTGAGAAAAATCATCTCTCAATCCCCTCTAGAAAAAAGATGCTACATCCATCATCTTTCCCTAATTTTTCTCGTAATTAAGAAAAATCATCTCTCAATCCTTTTTAGAAAGGGGATGCACGCTAGTTACTTTTTGCACGCCACCTCTGCCACGCCAGGGGTGCAGCAGCCAGCAGGGCGTGCCGGTCGGGCGAGCAGGCCTGCCTCGTCACGTGCCGAGAGAGGAAGAGAAACGAGAAGAAAGGAGACGAGCTAGTGGGCCTTGTGCCATGCACCAACAGAGAAATGAGAAGATTGGAGAAAAGAGATTTCGTTCATATGGGTCCTACATATAAAGGAGATGGTGAGCTTTGTCAATCTGCTACAGGGCCTCTTTGGTAAGGATTCCAGAGGATTCAGCGCCTCCTGACGCATTCACTATTTATAAGAGCTAGTTTTGTCTCTCTTCCGGCTCCATTTCATAGAGCCAGCAGGAGACGGTGAAGCTAAAATTTTTTGCTTCACCGGTTCCTACTGCTCTGTGAGAGAGAGGGAAGAGAGAGAAAACTAGCTTTAACGAATAGTGGAGCTGAATCCGCTAGAATCTATACCAAAGAAGCCCACAGTACACATCTCTTATATTTTGCAATTCTATTTTTTTTTCTAATCTCCTATATTAAATTTTAAGGGAAAGAAAGAAAGGAGATACTTGCCAAGTCCCAACGAAAGAGAGGTCGATAGCAGGACATGGTAAAAGCCTGGGCCTTGGATCAGTTTCGGATTCTTAAAAAACAGCTTTTATCTCTAGTTTCTAAAATCTGGATTCTAAATATAAATTGGTGGGGTGTTTGAATCCCTCAATTTTTGAAAATTTGACTTTATTTATTGCTCTATGGGTCAGAAGAAATTGGTAAAAGCTGAGTACCAACATATTCCTGTTTTTTTTTTAAATCCGGCAAAAACTGGCCTGTTGAGTTGCCACCTAGTTTTCAAAAGTGAGATTCTTAAAAACTGGCAAGAATTGGAGGGAACCAAACAGAGCCAAAACGATACATATATATTGTAAAACAGTAGGAGAAAGAAGAGGGCACCTAATTAAACTGCCCCGGAGGCCGGAGCACAGAACGAGGCAGCCTTTTGTGCTTGATTGATTCTGCCGGATGGTGCACAACTTTGAGTCGGTTTGGCTGGTCAGCTGAATGAGGCACCATTGGGGGTTTAAGAATAGTTTTACAGCCTCCTGACGTCCACATACTTGCCCTGTCATGCCTTATCTTCTCAGCAGTCTACTGCGCTTCCATCTTCCGACAAAAGGCATCGCTATCTGAGCTGGACAAGATTGTTGCCACGTTTTGTCCAGTTCTTTAAATGAACAGAGAAAGGTGGCGCTGATGTCACACCTGTCTCGTGAGGTTTCAATGCTGACAATTCTCGGTTTATGGAATGGTTTACGGCCTATACCTGCTAGGTTCTTCGAATGTGTCGTGTGGGCATGATTCATTTATGGGTTATTTTCACAATGACGGGCTAAACGGGTCAAGTTTTAGATTGTACGTATCCGATCGAACAGAAAACAGTACCGTACCGTCTCCGTCGAACAAACAAAAAAAAATCAGAGGATGCGAAATCGAAAGCCTGACCTCGTGGATTTATCCTGTTCGTTTCGGCTGAAACGATCGTGGATTATTATTGTTGACTGGTTTGGTGTAAGAGAAAAATACTATTCTAACTTATAATTCACGATAGTTTACGACCAAGCGAACATGCTATTAGTTAAAAGTGGAACTATCATAAATTTAATTAATTTTAAGTTGATGTTGTTGGGCTCTCCATCTCTGGCTCGCTGCTGAACTGCAACCCGTTATAGGGCCCGTTCTGGTACACGGACGCCGCGGAGGTGGATTCCGAACGTGTAGTCGCCCGGTGATGGGTCGCCGGGGCTCCGCCATGTCGTCAGGTGCCGGTCGAGCCCCGTGGTCAGGTCCCACCCGAGCTTCATGCCCGAGAGCAGGGTGTCGGACGGGTAGCTCTACGGACGGTGGAGCGAAGAAATTACCGAACTACCCTTTATTTTCAATAATATCTGAAAATTACCTAAAAGTTAATAGACGCTGATCCTACATGTTTTGGTACTAGTGCCACGTGTTTTGGTACTTGTGGGTACTGGTACTTTTTTATTGGTATTTTTTATTTTTCCAACGTCCAATCGAACCATCAGACGGTACATATTTTTTCCAACCATCTTATCACAAAAAACAGCACAGCCCAACGACGAGCCCGTACAGGGCCTGCTGTCGAGCCCAACCAAGCCTGCGTCATCTGGATCTGCCGCCACCGCCGTCCTCGTTGTGGATCTGCCGCCGGGGCATGGCCCCCGCTGGTGCGACCTTCTGGATCCGCCACCGAGGCGTGGCCCCCGCCGGCGTGGCTCCTGGATTTGCCGCCAAACCCTCCACGCCGTGTGCACAGGGAGGCGCGCCGGATGCGCTGTTGTCCATGCCGAATCCGCTACGTCCTCACCAGATCCGGGTGGATCCGCTTCTCGGGTGGCGGATCCACGTCGGAGGCGTGCAGTCGTCCGCTCCGTGCCCTCCGCCGCCGTCGGAGACGCAGGTGGTGCGCGCTCGTCGTCGGACGCCGGTGGTGACAGTTCCATGCGTCCCTCCACCACCGGGGCACGTGGCCCAATGCCACCGAGAGAGTGAGGGTGAGAGAGATGGAGAGAGGCATAGATGCCTGAGGTGAGGGCAAGAGAGAGATGGGTGGGAGAGAGTGGAGGAGAAAACCCTAGTCCCTGTAAACATATGAACCCGGTAACGTGGAACGGGCCGCGATTTCTTTGGGCCTCGGGATATTTACCCATGCGGGCCTCTCAAAGACGTCCACGGATCTCTTAAGAGGCCCGCCTTCGTAAATCCATTTTTGTAGGCGGATATTTCCGGACCACTCCTGTAAATAAAATAACCACCTCACTAAATCGATTTTGTGAAGCAGTTATTTTTTAGTGTCTCGATAAATAAAATGACTGCCTCAGTTAATTCTTGGGCATTTTGCGAGGCGGTTGGATTTTGTGACCGCCTCGGTTAATGTTTGGGCAGTGTGTCATAAAATCATTTTTGTAGTAGTGTTAAAAGGCAAACTGTCACGCTTGATTAAGCTTATAAAAACAAGAGTTAAATACACCAAAGGTCCATTAATTTATACAGATGTTTTATTTAGGTCCATCAAATCTAAAAGTTGATTTTCGGGTCTATAAAATTTTTAAGCGGTTCACCGTACATCCATACCCTTTCGTTTTATCCTTAGGTTGAACTTCCCGATCTAAGTTTTTAAATGGTTCACCATATGTCCATTCCCCTTCGTTTGACCCTTAGATTTGAGGTAGCATGTTGAATTAACGTTTAGGTGGCTAAAGGTTCCATTGTCATTTAGATATACAGGACTAAAAGCATATAGCATACTTGGACAAAGACTCATATGCACATTTTAGTCCACATTTGCCAAGTAATGAACAAGCCAATAATTGCTAGTTAGGTTGGAAACTAAAAAAAAGTTCACTCTTAGTCCACCTCAACAAGCCCTAATAATACTGGCACGGAGGTACATTAATCCAGTATGGCTGCGTGCGCACTATCTCCAAATCTTGGTTGTGAACCTGGACAATCTCCATGGTTTGCTCCTCAATATCATAGATGCATAGATGCCGGTCGGTGCCAGCCACTAATAATTTCTTTTGAAAACAGATGGTGTTCCCTTTAAGGTTACTAGTCCATCAACCCGTACTCTCGCACGGGTTAGAATTCTAAGAGATATACTACTTAAAATATTTTACTAATAAATTTTTTTATACTAAATTATATGTTTTTTCTCTTTGACACAATAGATACTTTGTAGTCTATATCAAATTATTATAAACTAATTATTTTTTTGGCAAAGGACTGATTTATATGTTTTCCATCCATATTAATATTTTTTACTTTACATGATACCTCTGTATATTTTGAATATGAAATTAGTTTGAAACCTTGAGATTAACTATGGTGGTCCTCCTTGCATCACATATCTTATGAAGTTCTGAATCTAAATTTTTATTATTTTTATTTTTTTCTTATTGATTGTTATTGATTTTTTGTCCTCAAGTTAAAACTCTTGTGCTCATTAAATGTTTTATTAACTCTCATTTTTGAACTTTTTTGAAATATGGATTTTAGGTCGTAGAGTAAGTTCTTAAATACTACAATAGCATAAGCAATCATTTGAATCCTGTACCAAGTTACTTAAGATAAGTGATAGAGCTTGAAGTGAGATCTTGGATGGGGGTAGTAGTGCTAATCTCAAAAGAATTTTAATAGTTAGGCCTTATAATGATTGACTTTTTCTCTAAAGTAATCTTAAAGGGTCAGAAAAATATAGCCACCAGTGGTCTCCCACAGTTCTCAAGATGAATCAATTTTCCTATCTGTTGATAGTCGTTAACGTCAACATAAACCATTAACATAAGGATTAATCAACATAAAAGTATTCAATAAGTAACAACTTATGTTAAGATTTCACTTGGTTCCACCTGTACTTGGAGAATTATGCTTGCAGGGTCAAAATAGCGAAGATTATGCAAAAGAAGGCCATCTAGAAACATCCAAGAATTCCAGTTTACTTCACAGGATCAACGGACCCATCGTCATACACTTCAAGTATACAAACCAATGTCAAACAGTGAATAAATCTGCGAAACCCACTCAAAGACAGAGCATTGGACCCACCTACCAAGGAGGAGGGCCCATATGACATGAGAGAGGGTCGGCCGACCTAGGGTGGGGTCGACCAACCACCCTATGGGGCCCACCTTCATCCGTAGCGTCATGCACGTCTCCAAGATCTCCTTCCTTGATTTTAAGGCGGTTTTAAGTCGGTTTATCCAACGGTGGATAATGAAAGTGACGCGGATCGATGACGTGGCGATTGCTTGCCCCTTACTCCATCTCCCCCTATAAAAGGACCCTCAGACCCCCTCCAGGAAGCCATCTCATTTGAGATGAAGACACAACAAAAGAGAAAAATCTCCACAACACTCTCAAGATGTAGAAGTAGAATAGTGGAGTTGAGAGTTAGGGAGAGTTGAGACATACTTAGGTTCTAGAGGAGTTCTCTAAGGTTTGGTATATCTTTGTATCTTACCTATGCAGGATATATGCTTTAATATAGTTATCTTCTCTATTTACTTGTATGCCTTTCATGTGCATGGTTAGTATAGTTGTAGCACCTGGTTTTAAGAATAAAACCAGATACACACCATATGTGAGCCCAGGAAGTCAAATCACATATATGGCTACAAATAGAGGTAATATCAATAGACAATGCTGAATATATAGCGTACTTAGTACAAAGAATATAATCTTAAATAGTAGATAGCGGAAAGACACTCTGATCTTCATGTGAAAACTCCAAATCCACAGGAACAACTGACTGGTTGATCACAAGCCTAACTCTTCCAGACACTAGCAATCTGATACCCATCCAGGATTTTTTCAATGTATACAAAAGTAAAGCAAGTGTAAGTACATATCGTACTCAGCAATATAACATGGGGCTCATAAGGCTCAAAAGGTTGACACCGGCTTACTGTGATTAGCATTTTAGTGAATCAAATTTTAGCATTAGAGTAGTAGCCAGTTCAGCTTAAGCCCCAAATAACCACATGATCATGTAAACAAGAATAATGTATAGAAAAAACAATTAATCATAAGTAAGCATCTGTATCATCAGTATTATTAGTGTTCATCATCTATTCAGTAAGGAGCCCAGGCCACTCATGACCATGAGCACGACTGATATTCCAGTTTTACACTCTGCAGAGGTTGTACACTTTCACCATGAGCCGTTATATCCATATGTCTGGGTTAATTACTCCCAAAACACTTCCAACGTGAGCAGGCAGGGATCACTATGAAGTCTTTCAAAGATTCGTCTAACAAGTGTAGCCCGCTAAGGTTTCCCCATCAATAAGTATGAACTCCCCTCCATGGGGTGACTAATAAAAATACAAAGAAACCAAAGTGCACCCTCTTGGCAGGTCGAGAACATACAGATCGGAGCCCCTCTTGCGCCTTTCGGTAAGCTACTACGAACTAGAAAAGGTCCTTATACTTGACTAAAGCCAGAGCCATGTAGCACTCATTGTTGTACTGTAAGTCCTGGGAGAATCCACTTACAGATAAGTTCTTAGGGAGAGAAACTAGAGCACCATAAAAACAGCCCAATGCTCTAGCCCTCTTGAGCCATTTTGCTAAAAAGCCTCTTTTAAGCGTTTATTGCATATACCATTAGTCAAGTTACAGATCATGGTTATTTAATTCGAGCACTAGCAGAGTACTACCCAAATGCAAGTACCCAGGGTGTCAAGGTACAAGATATAAAGTACTAGGATATCCTTAGAGGTAACAAGGTAGACACATGCATATGAATTTAGTGTATTAAGGTTAATAGGAAACAAGGATGATCCCATGCTGTACTCTTCTGCTGATTCTCAACCTCCGAAAGATTGCTTCTTGATCACCAACACAAAACTCACCGACTGGACATATTCGTAGAACACCACACAAGCATCCATGCAAACATACACAAAACAAAACAATAGAACTAAATTAGAATAGTACACCAAATATATGAAACGGCGAGTGAAAAGATTTTAAAGATGTTCTACACGTTGCTACGAACACACAGGCATGAAAAGCACTCTAATCGAAACAACGGTGAAAGAGAAACGACTACCGTAAGATTCACTTTATCTGAGAGAAAGAAAATTATAGGCTTCATTTATTTTAATAATTATATAAAACATATATAGGATACCTTAGAGAAATATCTAAATTTAATTAAGTTAAATTTATATTTGAATTAGAAAAAACAAAGTAAGATTAATCATATTTTATTTATCAATCCCAGTTGCATAATTCATTATAGGATTATAAAATTCCAGATATGGTAAACATTATCACTAACGCGTAGATTACGTCATTATGAATCTAACATAATTTGAATAGGTTAAAACAGAATTAAAACAAAGATTCGACAAGCAGACGTACATATACTCCATGGACAGTCTACATAGCTAGGGGACATCAAAAGATGATTTTTTGTTGAATTGAGGAATAAATAGAGAATGATGATTTATTATGCATGAATGACATATATATGACATCAGCATAATCTTTAATCACTAAAATAATGCACATCTTTAATCAAGCATGCATGCATGACGCTCATTACTGGTGCGCCGTTGGAAGATTCTGCTGTAGGACGAACTGGGTGGCCATGACTCGCATCTACTGAACATGAAACATCACGGTGTCCAAATGAACTTGCATAGTGGAGCGCTAGGTACTCCATTTGGAGAAGAAGATGGTGCTACACGTAACAGGACTCCTCCATGGACGGCGACCAAGTATCTCTGGCGACCTCGGGAAAAAGGCCTACAGCATCGGCGGTCTATTAATAGGGAGGTAGCGTGGATCACGGGAAGATTACCTAGGGGCTCGACGCGATCGGAGAGAGCTCTGCAGCGGCATTGGGCTCGATGGATGGACGATGGCTTCCTACAAGAGCTCGGCAATACCACGTGTGGTGTGAGCTACAGGGCAAAAAGAGGAAGGAAGGGAAGCATTGACGGATTCATCACCTCGACTCGAACCTCGGCAGCGGTGTCGCGACCGGCGGTGAAGCAGCTGGTGGTGCCAGCGGCGGCGGCGTGTCTTCACGGACAAAGAGCTCCAACGATGAGTAGAAGAACCATGACGTACAGCTCGACGGGGAGGCAACGGGCTTTCCTTGACGTGAAGCTCGTCAGCGGTTTGCAGACGGCGGGCACGGTTGGGGCGGTTGCAGGTCCGAGCTCGGCGAGATCGCGATCGTGACGGCGCGAAGCTGGGGCGAAAACGGCGGCAGGTAACGTAGATGAAAAGAGGGGCACGGTTTGGGACCTCCGAGTTTTATAGGACGTCGGATGCGGAAACCAAGCCGTATCCCACAAGATCGAGCGACGGTGGCAGCGCTGCCACCAGACTAGAGTCCGATTGCTGCACGGGAGGTAGGAGAAGGATGCAGCTGACATACGGCCGGGTCTGAGCGTAGCTAGCTAGCTGAGCTTGCGCAGCAGCTGCTGCTAGGCCACTTCGGCCAGCTGAGGGAAAAGGCCACTCGGGCCAAAAAGAGTAGAGGATGGAGGATTTCTCTTTTTATTTTTTATTTCAAAGTCATTTTCAAATCCTTTTTAAAACACAGTTTGAATTATTTTGTGTTTTGGTCAAAACCACACATTATAAAAATACAAACGCACCAGCATGTATGCACAACAATGTTGCTAAACCTTATGATAAATTTTAACTTAATGAAATTATGATTTTCCTATATTCTAATGAGCACAAAAATTAACAATTAAATCAATTTATCTCTATTTCAAAAGGAGCAAATTTTAGAGGGTTATAATAGTTATCGCACATTAGCATGGGATCTCCGCTCGCATCAAGTGCTCTAGTTATAGATCGTGATTAGAGTAGTAATCATTAGAATAGACATGGTGTCTACCCTAGTGTTTACCTGATATTGCGCCCAATCCCATGGTTCGTTGTGGTAGCCCTAGAGGTGACAGCTTTATCAAGCCTTTGTAATCCACCACGTTCGGGTTGGTGTTCGTAGAGTGTTTGGCAACCTTCCCCCAACCACTCTTTCACACCCCCCTCGAGGGTCGGAAAGGTACTGCTGCTCCATAGTGTTATTATGTGTGATTGCTATATTTATCCATGCTTTAGTTATACCCTCTAGTCTAAACTAGAATAGAACCAAAGTAATAGAGAAGTATTCAGGAACCTTAAACTCATATGTTGTTCTCTCAATTTAGCTAGACTACTCATTTATTTTACCATGAAATTCTCCTATGTGTCTGTTATTATTCATAACTCTTATCATTATCATCACTTACCCTCACTTTAGTCTAGTCGGTATACTAGGTAGTAGATACATGATGGTGAACTATCAACTTCTTTAACCATTGTTTCCCTGTGGATAAGTACGATACTCTGGAATACTCCTGGGTAAAAGCTACATCGGTATCCGTGCGCTTGCAGATTTTTCTGTGTGCGTTAAAAAATACCAATAAGACTTTTTAGCGCCGTTGCTGGGGAACCAATTGGCGTAAATATTTTGATATTAACCTTGATGTAAAGTTGGACAATCCTTTATTAGGTTAAGCAACTCGTTCATGCTTATCCTTCTGATCTTGTCACCTATGTTATAAGAATGAACAATGCACATAATATCAACTTTCTCATGTTCAATGTGCCTAAGGCTAGAGAAAAATAAATGAAGTTTGGGTTCTGTTGGTGTTTTTCCACCAACATAGCCTATGCACTTGATTTCTACCTTGTTTTTATGAGCAGAACACACTTTAAGTAAAGTGTGGGGGAGTTAGTCGATTCCTCAATTTTTACAAGTGAAAATTCTGAATCTACAACAGTGATGCACACTGAACAAGATGCTACCAGCTTCCACTACTAAAGCTTCACTTCAAAACGCTGGTTTGACATTTCCTCCCATCTTCTTGGTTCAATTTTGATGCTTTGACATGCTTTTATGCAATCTAAAATGAACCAAAACCACACTTTGATTAAAATTTTGAAAAGTGACATATTTATGACATTCTTTGAGATAGAAGCTTGCATAAAGATTGTTTCATATATATATACTTATGCTTGTGGGAAAATAACTTTATAGGACAATCATATTGACTAAGTTGTTGTGAAATATGATATAGTTCTGTCTTTGAAATCCTACCGGTTCTAATCAAGGTGCTTGGACATTTTGTTTTTGATAAAACCATAGTATCACATACTCCTCAATGATGAGAAATTCCTACCAAAGCCATATATGTTCTTTTAGGATAGAAGCTTTCTACATAAGCTACTTGCTTTGTATTGTGTTTTGTCAAGTCTTGTGACCCTTGTTGAGAGATTTATCATGCTCTCAAGATCAAGATCACACACACCACCAAAATATGCACTACTCTACACTGGAGTAGGCACAAAAACATGCTTGTTAGGATTCCAGCCAAAATAAACGCTCCAAGTTCTTGATAGTATCTCTCTCAAATTTTTGTTGCAAAAAGAGACATGGGCTATGCAAAGTATTTAAAAAATGGACAAAAAGAGGTCCGAGTAAAAAAAAGACAAAGAAGAGAAGAAAAAAAATGAGAATAAAGGTAGCCCATGTTCTCACAAAAATATTCTTCAAGAGAGAGGTATGTTTCAATGAGCATAATGTATTTTGTTTATCCTCCATATATATCCACTATATCCACACACATGCACATCTTGATCTAAGAGTATGGCACTTTTCTCCTTGGATCCGGGATTTGACTTTATAATACATGCAAGGTAAGTATGCTACATCGTTGATCCCTACCTAAGCTCCACATAAGCCTTTTAGAAGTAGGATAAAACAAAAGAAGACAAAACAATGATATGCCTTGGTGAGGAATCATACACCATTGAGTGATTTGAGAGTACCATTTGAGGAGTATAAGTGAACTATGCTTTTCTTGTGAAAACTTTAAAAACTCTAAGTTGCTAAGATGTGAATTTGGGAAGATGACTTCGCTTCGATAACTATTCCACTTTTCAACCACCCAAGGATATATGTTAGCTAACGTCACATATCCCACCTATGTAAGGAATGATTTGGAATAACTTTTATGTTAGTTGTATATCTCAAGATGTTATACCTATGTTTACTTTTATCTTCAACCTTTACTCGAGGACGAGCAAAGAACAAGTGTGGGACAACTTGTTGACGGTCGTTAACGTCAACATAAACCATTAACATAAGGATTAATCAACATAAAAGTAATCAATAAGTAACAACTTATGTTAAGATTTCACTTGGTTCCACTTGTACTTGGAGAATTATGCTTGCAGGGTCAAAATAGCGAAGATTATGCAAAAGCAGGCCATCTAGAAACATCTAAGAATTCTAGTTTACTTCACAGGATCAACGGGCCCATCGTCATACACTTCAAGTATACAAAGCAATGTCAAACAGTGAATAAATCTGTGAAACCCACTCAAAGCGGAGCATTGGACCCACCTACTAGGGAGGAGGGCCCACATGACATCAGAGAGGGTCGGATGACCTAGGGTGGGGTTGGCCGACCACCCTATGGGGCCCACCTTCCTCCACAGCGTCGTGCACGTCTCTAAGATCTCCTCCCTTGATTTTAAGGTGGTTTTAAGTCGATTTATCCAATGGAGGACGATGGAAGTGACACAGATCGATGACGTGGCGTTTGCTTGCCCCTTACTCCATCTCCCCCTATAAAAGGACCCCTAGACCCCCTCCAGGAAGCCATCTCATTCGAGATCAAGACACAACACCAGAGAGAAATCTCCACAACACTCTCAAGATGTAGAAGTAGAATAGTTGAGTTGAGAGTTAGGGAGAGTTGAGCCATGCTCAGGTTCTAGAAGAGTCCTCTGAGGTTTGGTATATCTTTGTATGTTACCTTTGCAAGACTTATGTTTTAATATAGTTATCTTCTCCATTTACGTGTATGCCTTTCATGTGTATGGTTAGTATAGTTATTGCACATTAGGATGGGATCGCTGCTCGCATCGAGTGCTCTAGTTATAGATCGTGATTAGAGTAGTAATCATTAGAATAGACATGGTGTCTAGGCTAGCGTTTACATGAGATTGCATCTAATCCCATGGTTAGTTATGGTAGCCCTAGAGGTTACAGCTTTGTCAAGCCTTTGTAATCCACCACGTTTGGGTTGGTGTTCATGGAGCTTTGGGTAGCCTTCCCCCGACCACTCTTTCCTACCCCCCTCGAGGGTCGGAAAGATACTGCTGCTCCAAAGTGTTATTGTGTGTGATTGCTATATTTTCCATGCTTTAGTTATATCCTATAGTCTAAACCAGAATAGAACCAAAGTAATAGAGAAGTATTTAGGAACCATAAACTCACCCATTGTCCTCTCAATTTAGCCAGACTACTCATTTATTTTACCATGGAATTCTCCTATGTGTGTGTTATTATTCATAACTCATATCATTATCATCACTTACCCTCACTTTAGTCTAGTCGGTATACTAGTTAGTAGATACATGATGGTGAGCTATCAACTTCTTTAACCATTATTTTCCTATGAATAAATACGATACTCTGGAATACTCCCGGGTGAAAGGTACATCGGTATCCATACGCTTGCGGATTTTTCTGTGTGCGTTAAAAAATACCAACACTATCAAGGAATTATATATGCAGTTATGGTTATACTATCGATATACATGTATCAACTATTTAGTTAAAATATATAAATATATCTAAAATAATAACCTAAATAAATTATATGTCACAATTACTAATATCATTTTAAACAATTTGCTAGTATCATTAGTATAATAGTTTTAAGGAAATATTCTTGTTGTGATGAAACTCTACAGGGATTTTACCCTAAAGCCACGCCTAAGAATGGTTGCAATATGGGTGTTTTGGTTGCAATACGTAACAAATGCTTCGAAGTTGGTTTCGTTGTGAGTCGTGGCATTTATATATGTTGCAATAGGTTATTGCGACTCAATTTTGATGTGTTGCAATACTTTGACTTTCACAACGAGCACAAAAGGGAAATGCCACACACGATATGGTCGCAATAGGAGATATTGCAACCAATAGCATCGTTGCATTAGTAATTGTTGCCACAACACACCTTGTGGCAAATAGACTATATTGCCACCAAACATTGTGTTGCAATAACGAGCCAATATTGCAACGCCATTGCTTCGTGGGAATAGAACTAATTGCCATGGACTATGTTCCATTGCAATAAAATCTTCTGCAACGAAAATCATTTGGTGGCTATATCCATAATTGCAACACACAATGTTTCATTGCAATAACTTATGTTGCCATGTAAATTTTTTGGTTGCCGTAAGTGGTGTTGCAACGACACATTGGTTGTGGTTACTAAGACTTATGGCATCGCACAACCTACGTTGCAAAATTGTTTATTGCGACAAACAACAATTGATGCATTTTAGTCTATTGCGACGAGGAGATTTTCGTTGTGTACACCTATTTCGTTCGATATTTGTATATTAATTTATTGTTGCAACATAGATACATCGGAATGAAAGAAAAAAAATTCAATCATCAACACACATATATGAAATCAATCGTTCAATAACTGAAAAATTATGTCTGAGCCAGAATAAATATGTTTGCAATAACAAAAATATCCTCTCAAACTACAAGTCTTGAACTATGTTTGCAATAAAAAAAGAAATTGTTCTTCATTCACTCGAAGTATTGCTTCACTTATTCATCTAATGATGTTCCATTAGCACCACTTGCTTGCATGACATATTCCATTGTACTTTAATTATTTTGCCTCTCCATGTTTTCCTGCATTTTATAAGCAGGAACTTAATTAGTCAATGCATAGTGGGCAATGAAATTGGCAATGTACAATAGGCAATGTACAGCAGGAACATAATTCGGCAATGAAATCAAGGCAATAGTAATGCTTACAACATAGCATATATGACTCACCCACCGTTTCCAACATGCGGCACATAATTTGATTGAAATGAACAAACAAAATTCACATATAGGCATTCATACCTGTAGTTTTTGCTTTTGCCTACGAGTTTTTGCAGCAGGCCTTATTTGTTGCTGCAAAGAATTTGAATCTGTTGGTGGGTCGTTGTCTGTTGGGAAAAGATTTCTTGTTACAGTAGTATAGTTGTAGCTGTGGTGCGAGTAGGTGGATCAACTTGTTTTACTGTGGTCATCATGCTTGCTGGTTGAATCTACCAACAAACAAAATAACAACATTGTGCATTAATACACATGTGTACAAATGCATTTTGTATGTGGACATGCTGCATTTTTTTACCTCTTGCTCTTCATCTTCTATACGTGGTCGTGTGATGTCATTCATGCCCACAGTTGCGCTATTTGGAGGCTGTGAACAGGTGGTGTTTCTTGGGTTAGCCTGCACCATATAAAAGGCAAGCAACATTAGGGGAAAAATCGACAAAAGAGTATATAATATATTTACTACCTGCAGCAGTGCAACTTGCAAACAAAGCTCTTCTCTAAGTTCCTGCATTTGTCGGATACTTTCTTCCTTATCTCTTTCCCTTGCATCAACTTCATTTGCAGATTTTTGTTTTAAATCTTCAGCCTCCTCTCGGTGTTGTAGGGCTGCAGCTGAGCTACGGGCTAAATTCTCTTTTCTCTCATTCAATAGAGCCGTTCGTGTTGGATATTTCGCCATATATCCATGACCATAACATCTGTACGTTTTGGTTCCTATGGTTTCTTTGTAGTGTTTCTGGAAAAGTGCATTTTCTTCTTCAACCATAAGACATTGTTTATCTTTCGATAAATCTGCCGCAGCAATTTTGATGCGAGCATTTTCCTAAGCAAAACATAATTAACACATTAGAAGGATTAAAAATTAGGTGTTCCAAAATTTTATGAAGCATGAGCCAATTATAAAGTTTGAAAAGTTAGAACTATATATATATATAGACACACACACACACGCGCGCGGCTATTCTACACCCTAGGTGTAGAATATTATTCTACACCAAACTGTTATACTGAATAGAATTCAGTATGGTTCAGTACTCGCATTTCAGTATTGTTCAGTATTTCGTGGTCCTGTGTGTAGTACTGAGTGATATTGAACGCGGTTCAGTTGTACTCAGTATTTTTTTTCTTGTCCGTTTTAGCTTGTGGTGTAGAATAATATTCTACACCTAGGACGTAGAATAGCACTGCCGTGTATATTATATATATATATATATATAAACACTTCCAGTGTATCTGGGTTTGACCATTGCCTGCCCTTGGTGTGAGTAACCATCCAAAGATCCAAATCAGTAGGCTCCTCACCAGTTGTCGGGTCTCTTTGAGATGGCAACACATGTAGTATGAGGTATTGACTGCTGCAAAAAATAACTAGGTCAGTAAAGCTTGTCATTACCTGATCATAGCTTATTTGGGAAAATGGTTTGGATCCCATGAGATGTTGTGTCTTTTGCTTCTTACGGTTTTCGGTGTTCTTGGTGCTCTTCTTCTGTAAATGGTTTACAAATGATGTGATTAAAACACTGAATTGATCATTTGTAAAAACAAAAGGATATTTAACCATTTTACAAACCTGAAAGCTCTCACTTCCAAAGTACTGGATCAAGTAGTACCACTCAACATTGTCTAAATCTTCAGGCTTATGTTTCATTCTTTCAGCGTTAGGGCAGTAAGCCCTGTATGTAGCACTAAATGCAGCACGCCATCCTTTGTACCTCTCCTTGGCAATGGCCAATATCTTTTCTTTAGGTTCTTCAACATTCTGTAAGTCCCAGTTAAGCTGTTCCAATGCAAAGACAAATAGAATACAAAATTTCAGCTAGTGACAACAAGACATATGGACAAAAAAGATAGTGTCATACCAGTATGTCATCTGCTATTGACATTTTGACTTTTGGATGCACACTCTTCCACGTTTTCACTCCTATAACTGGAGCCTTTTTCCTGGTAAACGCTACCACCTCATCCACGAACGAACGACGGTTCTGACAAATGGGGCCACCCAGCCTAGGATTATATTCGATTTTTAATTTCTGAGTCCGATTCTTAATTCTCTTGTTGGTTACTGTCAGACCTTTGAGACATCCTCTTCCATGTTTTTTGGAATTTTCTCCTATTTGAACATTAAGAAATAATGGAACATCCATGGTCAGCAAAAGAGTTAATATAAAATATAAAATGGAAGGACCAGCACATACTATCTCCTAGATTTTTTGGTTTCCTAGCATGACTTGGCCTATCATTTTCCTCCCCTTCAGTTATGTCATCATCATTTGTATTTTCTTCCAATAATGATACTACAAAAAGAATGCAATCAACACATGTTGGAGGACCAACACATACTATCTCCTAGATTTTTTGGTTTCCTAGCATGACTTGGCCTATCATTTTCCTCCCCTTCAGTTATGTCATCATAATTATTTTATTGTTTGCAGAACAGTAAACACACATGTTTAAATCAGTAAAGATATTTAATTACGCATGTGTCGACAACGGCCTGTATGCCTTAGCCATTCCTTATATGTTTCGATTGTTTCATCCCTGAAGGCATCCCTTAAATCTGCGAGTGATGATGATTATACAATACCACTTGTTAGAGCAACACTTTGTTATAACAATTTGCATGAGTGAATCATCGAATAATCTTACCAGTGTCTGGATCCTTGGATTGCAGCTTTTTTAGCGACAGCTTGTAGGCATCAATGTCTTCAAGCGTACTTGAGTCATCATTGTTTCCCTTCTCCCTTGGTCGCTTAATTGGTGTTATGGCGACATCTACCTCATGTTCCTGCTCCTTCGACAGTACCAACCTGATTTCCCTCTCAGCCTCAATTATACGTAGCACTGTATCTGCATCTCGTGTATAACCCATGGCTTCAAGTTTTGCTACATCCCTGCCACAACGCATCTTGTAGTACATGAAGTCCCTAGGTCGGTACCCAAGTTGTTCTTTAAAATATGTGACATCAGCTTTATCTAAATGTGCATCGACAAATTCGTTTTCTGGATCCTTCCCCTTGCATTGGAAATATAATGTCCAAACCTCTCCAGTCTTTGGTTCATTGCGTGTGTGTGTGTGTCTCTCTCTCTCTCTCTCTTTATATATATATATATATATATATATATATATATATATACATATATATATATATACATATATATATATATATACATATATATATATATATATATATATATATATATACATATATATATATATATATATATATATATACATATATATATATATATATATATATATATATAGTTACAAATCAATAAAGCAGATGTATATTGGAAGATTCAAAACAAAAGGAAATATAATGTGCAGTTGTCATTTCAAAATAAATCTGCTAACTGATAATTGGGTTCTGCATGTGCCGAGCGAGATAATAAAGTATACTGCAATAGTAGAAAATTTGACACAGAAGCAAATTAGCCAGAAGGTCGAATCTAACTAATCTCTCATCTATCAATTTGTGCAAGCAACCATAAGAAACTCTGGCGAACAAGAGCAGTCGATGACTCGATGGTACGTCGTTTCCGTGTGTTTCAGCCCTCAGGAAGGCAGCATCAATCAGAGGGTATGTAGGAACTAGTAACAACGAACGTGACAAATAAGAATCTCTAATGATTTAAGTCCAGGAACGAAACTATACATATAGTAATATAATATGTGTGAGCTTTTATACACTAGTGTACCCTAAGACGTAAAGCATATCTCTAAACAACTATACTACTCATAAATCCTAACCGACGAGCAGTACTGTAACATTGCACTACCGGAAACAGTAAAATTGCCGAGTGCATTCTATCGGGCACTCGACAAATATATGATTTACCGAGTGTATTTAATGAAACACTTGGCAAAACCCACCTTTGCCGAGTGCCTAATAAAAAACACTCGGCAAACTACAACAAAATGCTCGGCAAACACGGACACTTGGCAAAGTGGAGTCACGTGCGCTGGGCGTGCGGCGGCCATGTGACGGCCGTTGGGTGCGCCGCCCTGCCGTTAGAACTTTGCCGAGTGTCTGTTAGAGACGATGTCTATATTGTGGCTCAACAGGCCATGCAAGTTTACTATCTCTCATACCCGTGCCAAACCGACGACCGTCTTAAGGGTTGGGATGTTGTGTACAAGGTATCGCCACACGGTAAACTACCTGTACTAAACAATGAAGATTACAACATAGACCCCAACACATATGATGGAGAGTTCTTCCAAGAAGATGGGCTCGAAGGGAGTTTTGAGATAGACTTAACCGAAGCGATCGGAATGGAAGTAGACAGTGAAAGGGTTGCTGACGAGGACGCTGGAGACGAGGTTCAGAATGTGCAGGACTTAGAATTACTTCAGCGATTACATTTAGGCAATGACAGTGATGACGACATTCCCAATCATGATGATTATATCGACACGCGTGATAGTGATGATGAGACTTATGATCCAGCTAATCCCAATCATGATGATTATTTCTAATACATGTATGAACTGTACTAATTTATTTATTATTTGTCATATCTTTCTAAGTATGTTTTGTTTATCTATGCTGATTGGTTTACTCTTTTTAATTGCAGGTGATTGAACGATGGTGGGCGGTACGAGGAAAATTGCGGCGCTTTACAAAAAGATCGGAGCTTCAGGGTCAGCTTCAGGGAGGGGTCGAGGCAAGGGTGGAGGGAAGGGTAAAGGGAAGGGTAAAGGGGCGAGGCCCCCGTCGCCTATTGCTCACTCATCGTCGTCTGAGGAGGTACCTTCCGCCCACGCCTCTGGTGACGAGGAGGAGGTACCTTCCGCACATGCCTCTGGTGATGAGGACGAGGTACAGGAGGAGCAGGAGCAGGTGGAGGAGGTAGTGGGTTCCCAGGTCTGGTTGCGAGGTCCCTCGACCCTCCCGAGGCGACCGATACCTCTTGAGAGGCACCCGATGATTCGACCCTCTGGGAAAAAGTAAGTAACTTTAGATGTTATCAATAATTTTTCGTTTGATATGTTGAAAATTATAATGGAAACTAATAATTTATCTTAATCACTTGGGCAGGGGTTGGATTAAGGTCAGTGGGGGTGATCACAACCACAAGGTCAACGGCATCCTTGGCCTTTTGTGCACGCTACACTTCCCTGGCTTAGTGTGAAGAGCTGCAGCCGGTCTACACGTGGGACCACTACATCACCGCCCTCGACGCCGCTGATCGTGACGGTAGGGTATTCCCCAACAAGGCGGAGCGGGTGAAGGGCGAGCTGTGGGTAAGTATTCCTTGCACTACATTGCTCAATACATCACATTCACTAGACATTCTTGGAGTAATGACGGTATACATCACGTCTATATGCAGGACTTCTACAGATGCCAGGAGGGGTATGAGGCCAAGGCGGCCTCCATCTCTGAAGAAGCCGCCAAGAAGCTCATGAAGGACATGCACTACGAGGCGTGCGTCCAGGCCATCATCGACTACTATGCTCAACACAGAGGGATGAAGGTTAAAAAAGAAGAGGCAAGAACAATGAACCTGACCCAGGAACAATTCTTGCAGGTAAATATAGAACATTAATTATTACTTTTTATGAGATTAATTACGCTTAATTTTATTTTTTTATATATCATACACTTGATCACGTAGGTGCCTCCGTACTGGTGCGCCCAGCATACCCAGCGCTGGGAATACATGGTGGACAAGTGGTTGGAGCCCGGGTGGGTGGAGACGCACACCGTTTGCTGGGACCAGCGTTTGCTGATGCCACGTGCATCACACCATCAAGGCAGCCTGAGCCTCGACGAATACAGGGAAAAATGGGTACGCAAATTTATTTCTTTATTCTAACACTCAATTCTGCATAATTTCTAATCATTTTGCATTTTTACCGCAGTCGTCGTCATATGATGGCCAGCCTTGCTCCCAGTTGAAGGCATGGGTTCTGTCCAAAAAGGGCAAGGCGACAGCAAACATCGACTTCAACCCGGAGGACCCGCCCGAGGCGTACAACGATCCCAGCATCCACAGCCGCGTCAGTGAGTACACAACGATGGCAAGGCAGGTTCATGGACCACAGTTCGATCCGAGCACCCAGGATCTTGATGGAGAAATCGTGATAAGGGTGGGAGGAGGCAAGAAGCATGGCCGGTACTGGATTGACGACAGTACACTCGACACGGCCTCTACTCCCACTCTCTCCTAGATCAGAGCAAGGAGCACGAGCTCGAGCCCGGCGATACGCCCACGGCCAACCACTACACAGTTCCAGATGAAGGCTCTCCAGGTTATTTCTGTTTTATTCATCATTCGTTGATTGTTACGTACTTTAGCTTTGCATTGTAACATTGGGATGAAATGTTATAGGCCCGGGTGAAAGCAGAAATGAAGCAATGGGAGGAGATGGAGGCGAGGATGGAGGAGAGGATTCAGCAGAGGATAGAGGTCGAGCGACGGAGGATGGAGGAAGAAAATCGGTTGAGGATGGACCAAATGTTCCAATACATGCAGAATTTTGCATCGAGTATGGGTCAACCTTTGCCACCGCCACCGATGCTATTCCCTTCACCTCAGCCACCCACAACTACTCCTGTATGTCACTTGACACTTCAGTTCTTGAAACTTCATATCAATACATAATGCTAAAGTAAACTGTATTTCGGGGATCATATATAAATAAAAGATCCGGAAAATAATGACTTCTTACAATAAAGATGAACAGAAACCAACCACAACAAACATTTACGTTATATGCATGACTGTAAGTTTCACAAGCATGTATTTCTTCAGTATGCACTTAGCGTCAAATGAAACATTTACTGCTGATATAGCTCATTGTGTCTGCAAGTAGATTTGTTTTTTTGATATAGATTGCTTTTCATGGACCAGCTAGTATTTTACTGCTTTTCATGGACCAGCTAGCTAGCTACTCGCTATTAAGTAAGCTTAACCAGTAGGCACAGAACTTTGGCAGATCACCATCAACTGATGAAATTCCCTCACTCTCACCAGCTACAACAATAGCTCTAGAATAGAAAGATCCACGCAGATAAGCTTGTGATATGGCTGCATTGCCTGGTTCAGTGCTGAGTTCAACCTTGCTGAGTAATTTTGATAAAAACTCCAAAGCTACATTATCCATGAAAAGCTCATCACCAGAGACATTTGAGTAGCTAGGGTTCTGCAACTCCTCAAGTCTATTGAAGAGAAATGATGCACCCCAACTGAGCAGACAATGGCTCAGGCTAGGGGTTATATTCAGGATATTGCTATCCAGAATATGATCATGCTTTGCAAGAATAAGAGCTTTTTCCTCCACTGTACAAGACGAATAAAAACGAAAAATAGGCACAGGTTTAGACTGTGACTCCATGCTGACCTTTTGAAGGGCTCTCAAGTCATTCATGGGATTCCAGTCACTACCATATATGATGATGGCATCAACAGATGATAGCTTGATGCTTGGACCACATGCACGACTATCAATCAAAAAAATAAATCGCCCCTTAGTTTTGTCAGTGAACATATTAATTGCTGTCTGTTTCTTTTGCAGTAGCAATCCACGTTCCACACGTTCATATGACTCGTAACCAAATCTCTGACGAACAAAGTCATCCAAAATGTCACCCATAGGGTTGCCAGATCCACCACCATGTTGCTCGAAATTAACAAGCTGTGCTTAACACTATGTTGCAACTGGCAGCAGCACATAGCCTGCTATGTGCTTAACACCATGTTGCAACTGGCAGCAACACGTAGATATGTGGATGCTTGCTAATTCCCTTATTTTTAACATGCAAGTAGCCTGCTGTGTGCATAGCACGATTTTAAGTGTTGCATTAGTGTTGAATGTTGTGATTACAATTACAGTATGCTGTAGATGCACACCTTTCGATACTGAAATTCACTTTGCAATATGAAGTCTAACACTGTTAAAAAGGAACCTAACACTGTTTCAAATACTTCTCTTTTGTGCAGAATCAATCGGCGGCATCAAATAATCAGTCTCAAGACCCGGATTTGTCACAGAGGTTCCAAGGGCCTCCGCAGTGATTGTATTTGCATTTGTGGCTTATTATGACTTAGTTGTGACTTGTGATGATGGTTTATTGTGAATTATGATGATGGTTTATTACCTATGACATATAATTATGCCTGTGATGATGTTTTATTGTGAATTGTCATGGTTTTTTGTGAATTGAGAGGGGTCCGTTATATGTGACAGATTAGTAAAAAAGGGGGAGTCTTGGTCTCTTTGCCGAGTGTACACTTGGCAAAGAGAGGAGTTGCCGAGTGTCAAGGAAAAACACTCGGCGAAGAGACCATTTTCTGTTATCTGGGAACCTTCTTTGCCGAGTGTATTATACTGGACACTCGGCAAAGTGACCATAAATCTGTTCATTGCGCGGTTGTTTGCCGAGTGTTTTGAGCGCGACACTCGGCAAAACCAAACTTTGCCGAGTGTTATGACCCTGATACTCGGCAAAGTTTATAAACTTTGCCGAGTGTTTTGGGCTGGACACTCGGTAAAGTCTAGAAACTTTGCCGAGTGTTTTGGTCTTGACACTCGGCAAAGTTGAGAAACTTTGCCGAGTGCTTTCGTCTTGACACTCGGCAACCTTGAGAAACTTTGCCGAGTGTTTTTCCGTCGTGCACTCGGTAAAATCGCCGTCACCGTGCCATCCCGTCACCATTTTTTTGCCGAGTGTTTATTGACACTCGGCAAACTATTTGCCGAGTGCTCGATAAAAAACACTCGGCAAACTACTGTTTGTTGATAAATTAATGTTGTGTGTTCTATGCCGAGTGTTACACTCGACAAATCATTTACCGAGTGTTTTTGGGCCTTTGCCGAGTGCCCCTGGCACTCGGCAAAACTACCGTATCCCGTAGTGTTGTCTGCATACCCGGCGTGCCGAAACCTTAGTGACCCGGTGTGTTCCATCTTCATCTTCTTCCTCAACGATGGCTTGAATATGAGGTTGAGGCCGTCGTTCAATTGATCTGGCGTGCTGTTTCCTGAGTTCTCCAATGCCATCGCGTTGTGAAGCAGACGATGGTGTCTTCTTGGATGGAGGCTCCGTCATTGCACTCTTGCTAGGATCTCGAGAGACGGTGTCCATGGAGGGATGCCCCGTCCCGGTGTCCGGCAGCGACGACGCAACGGACTTGAGGTAGGGCAAAAATGAAGGGACCTCCGATCCTCTCCCTCACGGTTTTTTGGAATAGATCGCAAAACGTGGGACGCGTGCATGGGGGGCGCTGATTAAAACTAATCCTACCGCGGGTCCGCTGATTAAAGCTAATCCTACCGTGGTGGCGCGGGATTTTTTTCGCGGCCTTTCGTTTTGGTGCATGGGCCTGTGTTTGAAGGGAAAACGAAGGGAAAATGTTTGGAGGGAAAATATACGCGGCCTTAAAGCAGACAAATTTGCTGAAGGATTTTTTTGCTAAATCAAAGTAGTTGGTCCAATCAAAAAAATTACATAATGAAATTATGATATTAGTTATATATGTTTTCATGGGTCCTTAAAGGAAATTGTGAAACTTGATATTTAACTCTAACGACACATGGATAGTGTGGAAACTAAAGTTATGTAATTTTTGGTTATATATTTATGTACTTTGCTATGAAAGAAAAATCTATCAAAATTCTATTTTAATTTGATATGGATTTAATAGAACATTGTCATATTATTACCAATATTAATATATATTATGGTTGTCATGGACATTAAATAAATTATGTAAAATAAAAATATATCAATACACATATCTTTTGATAGCTTTTTTCTCCCAACTACTGACACAGGATGTGGGTCCTACCTAGCTAGTGCAAGATGTGTTGGGGCATATGAAGGTAGCGGGGCATGAAGAACTAACAAGTAAGACATGACATGGCAATTAGGCGGAGATGACGTGGCACTCAGACGAACATGATGACCCACCCAACTATGGACTGAAGACGTGGGTCCTACCTAGCTAGTGCAAGATGTGTTGAGGCATACCAAGGTACTGGGTCTTGAAGAACCGACAACTAAGACATGACATGGCAAATCAGGCGGAGATGACATGGCAACTTAGCAGGACACGATGATCAACCCAACTTCAAGCAAAAGATGTGGGTCCTATCTAGCTAGCGCAAGATGTTGGGGCATAACGAGGTAGTGTGGGTCATGAAGAACTGACAAATAGGACATGATGTGGCACTCAGGCGAAGATGACATGACAACTCAGTAGGACATGATGATCAACCCAACTGCAGGTTGAAGATGTGGGTCGTACCTAGCTAGTGCGAGATGTTGGGCAATAACAAGGTAGTAGGTCATGAAGAAACGACAAGTGGGACATGACATGGCACACAGTAGGAGATGATGAACTAAGTTTGAGATACATAGGTAGGACAAATATTTTTGACATAAATAATTATTTTGCAAAAAAATACATAAAAAGAATGTGCAAATAATGTTTACTTAAATAATTATTTTGCAAAAATATAAATAAAAAAGAATGGGCAAATAATAGTTATACATTAATAATGAGTGTAAAAAAACCGTAGTTTGTAAAAATAACCAACCCTAAAAAAAAGGGCAATAGCTTTGTCAGGCTCAACCGATAGGGAGCCCGACATAGCCAAGTTGGCCTAATACCGTGCGGAGTGTCAAGGTGATGCCAGTATCGTAGAAATTTTATACGTATATATAATGGCAGAGGTGGGTAATTTTGTGGATTACAAAAATAGATTTGATAGTTAGATAGCTAGAGTCTTTTGATTTGATAGCTAAATGTTTCTGATTAATGTGGTAATTTCTAGTATTTTTTTAGCGCATCTGGTGAGGATTACCGTGGAGACTTTATTGGGCCTCTAATTAGTAATAGTAAGATAAGATAAGATTATGGGTTTTTGTGGAGCACCAAGTTGCCATATTCATCTTCGTCAGAAGAAAAGCCCTATCGTCCCCAATATCATCCACCCGGTGCCAGGCTACGGGTTTCTCACCACAGAAGGTCATCTCGTAGATGACGACGGCGCCGATGTGCTGGCGGGATCAAAATCCACGTAGCAGATGCAGACGGCAAAGAGCTCATCCATGGAATCCACCAAGCAGATAGTCAGGGAACTCGAGCTTATTGACATCGAATTCATGGAACTCCGCGGCAGGAGGATGGGCATGATGATCAGCCGACAATGCACACCTTGTACGGGTCTGATTCTGTGAAGACGAAATGCAGCTTCCCTCTCAGCGCGGCGACGTTGGCGATGACGTTCTTGGTGGGCGTAGACGGGGTGCGGAACTCGTCGGGGAGGTCGTCCTAGTCGCCAATGTCGTAGGTGTGCTGCCCCCACCCCCGGTCGCTCCAGCCGTTGACCCAGCAGAACCACATGAGAGGGTCGGCGACGTCGAGGAGCACGACGGCGCAGTCCTGGTGGGCAGCGGAGGCGTGGGTGAGCAGGCAGTTGCAGTTGACGGGGATGTAGTGGTCATCGTGGATGGGTGGGAGGACGATGGTTTCTCCGGTGAGCGGGTGCCACAGGCCACAGCTAGGCGTTGGAGGAGACTTGTCCCAGGATGAGCAGCCATCCTTGAGGCGTGTTAAAGCAGGAGTTGTTGCCATCCATCATCATCTGAGGCTGAGGTTGAGGCCTGCTGTGCGTCGCGTAGACGATGCTCCGCTCAGGCAGTGGATTCAGGTTCTTCGTCGAGTGCCTGAGGCACTCAACAAAGGCCAAATTACACTCAGCAAAGCCTTTGCCGAGTGCGGTACTCAGCAAAGAACACACGGTAAAAAATTGATCGGCAAAGCTCTCTTTGCCGAGTGTCTTTTATCAGACACTCAGCAAAGAAAAGCGACCATCACGGCGCCGGCCCCGTGACGGTCGCTTTGCCGAGTGCCAACCCTGCAAGCATTAGGCAAAGATTTTTTATTTTTTAAAATTTTTTTTGCCGAGTGCCCTCTATCCGCCGCTCGGCAAAGTTTATTTTTTTTTAAAAAAAATCTTTGCCGAGTGTTCTCTGGCCGGCACTCGGCAAAGTTTGAATTTTTTTTCTTTGCCGAATACCATGGTTATGGCACTCGGCAAAGCTGGAAAAATGGTTTTCCGAGCGCCCATTTTTCTAGCTTTGCCGAGTGCTGTGACCATGGCACTCGGCAACGGGTTCCTTTGCCGAGTGCAACACTCGGCAAAGTGACCCAAAACGGCAATTTTTAATTGTTTTTACATTCCATCATGACAAATAAATTCATACAAACATATATCACATATATATCTCATCCATCACATATATATCTCATCCATCCACACATCCATCCGCACATATCACATCCATCACAATATATATCACATATATAATAATAAGTGCTCAAGTCCATCCAAATAAATCCACAAGTCCATCAAAGTCCACAAGTGCATCACAAGTCAATCACCAAGTGAACAACAAATGAAAAAAAATACAACGTGCATTCATCTCGGCCACTGCGACTGTGGTGAAGGCCCAGCTCCATCATTCGGAGGTGCATGAGGTGGATTATTCGAACCACCGTCAGATGAAGACTGCACAAAGGAGAAAAGATTACATGTGAGACAAGATTATTTGGATAGCTAATCTAGGAAGGTAGAGGTCATACAAGCAAAGCACAAGCGAAAGTAAAAAACTTTCATACTCATAGGAGTAGCTGCAGCTGTAGGACGCGGAGGCGGAGGTGGAACCAATAGCCCAGCTGGCAGAGAGAAGCCCACACGTTGCCCAAGCCCATGTAGGAACTCCGTAATGTCTGTCAGCCTCTGCGCCTAGGCCTGCCGCTCGGCCCGCTCAGCCTCCAGCTGGGCCGCCATCCTCTGCTGCCCGGCCTCTAGCTCCTAACGTTGCCTCATTTCTTGTTTCAGCTGGGCCTGCAGTATTTTCACTCCAATGTTTCAGTATTACAAAACTAATTAAGGTGTGTAAAGATCAATGTATGACGAGTAAAACAGGAATCACCTCGAGTGCGTCGACCCGGTGCTGTGCAGCGGTCGGCCGTGTGCGAATGGCCGGGCTCTCGCTCGTGCTCCATGATTGGATCTGGGAGAGAGAGGGAGTAGAGGCCGTGTCGATGATGCCGTCTCCAAGCTAGAACCGCCCATGCTTCTTGCCTTGCCCTGCCCTCATGACGGCCTCTCCATCGAAGTCCTCAGTGCTTGGATCGTGGTCTGGCCCATGGAGCAACCTCGCCACCTCAATGTACTCATTGATGCAGGAGTGGACGCTCGGGTTCGTGTATGCCTCGGGCGGGTCCTCTAGGTTGAAGGAGACATCGGACGTCGCCTTGCCCTTGTGGGCCATACACCATGCCTAGAAGTGCGAGCAATCCTGGCCACTATGTGACGCCGACTGCGAGAAAGACAACACGATGATTAGAAATCAGGCAGAACTGAGCGTCATAATAGATAAACGAATTCGCGTACCCATGCTTGTTTGTATCCGGCGAGGTTGTGGCTGCCTTGATGGTGTGCTGGACCTTGCATCTACAAACGACGGTCCCAGGCATCCCTGTGCATCTTGAGGTACTCCTCCGTGAACCACCTCTCCACCATCATCGGCCAGCACTCGGGATACGCTTGGCACCGCCAGGGAATCATCTACACGTCATCAAGTATTGGACATATAAGAAGATCAAATTAAACCAACTTAATCTCAAAACGAATCAATATTGATGTTCTTCATTTACCTTAAGATACTGCTCCCGGGTCAGCTGCATCTCTCTTGCGTCTTTCTTGGTTTTCCTCTCTCCAAGCTTCGACCCGTAGTAGGTTACGATGGCCTGGATGCGCACCTCGTGATGCATGTCGGTGACGAGTTTTTTACAGGCTTTGGTAGTCACCTACTCCGCCCTGGCCTCAAATTCCTCCTCGCATCTGTAATAAGTCTGCATACAAAAGCGATGTATCCATTCATTATTTCAAGAAAAATCCAATGAATGCGACGTATTGAGCAATGTTGTGCGAGTGAGACTTACCCAAAACTCAGCCTTCACCCGCGCCGCCTTGTTGGGGTACTCCGCATCGAGGGCGACGGCGTAGTGGTCAAACGAGTAGGCTGGCTCCGTCTTCGATGCGTACGTGACAATGCCGGGGAAGTGTTGCCTGCACAGAAGACCCAGGATGCCAATGACTAGCCGTGCGCTACCACCCGACACAACCACCCAGTTCCTGCACAAGTGATTAAGAAAAATTATTAGTTTTTTCATCATATCATATGAAGTAGTGGTGATAACATATAAAGTTACTTACTTTTGCCCTTCGGGGTGAATCACTGGGCGTTGGTGAGGAAGCAGAACCTGTGGGAGGCTCGCGGGACCTCGTAAGTAGACACTCGAAGAGGAGTCGGAGGAAGCAGAACCCGTGCCTACCGCCTCGCACTCGTCATCCTCGTACGGCCCCTCCTCCTCGTTTGTCTGCCGAACTAGCTCCTCGTCCGACTCGTCCATGGGCGCCACCTCCTCCTCCAGCTCCTCCTCACGCGGCGTGGGAGGAGACGACCCCCTCCTGCGGCTGGCGGTCCTCCTCCTCCTCCTGTCCGATCCCTTTGCCGCCCCCTCCGCCTCCTCCTGCAGCCGGCGTGGTCTTTGATAAATCGAGTTCACGGACCTATGACGGTCGCCCGCCATCTTTATTCAATCACCTGCAATAAAAAAAAAACAAGACGTAATTAGAAATATGTGAAAAAATGAACAAAACATAATTACAAAAAACATAGTAATACATGTATTAGAAAAACTACACCCATATCACAGTCACACTACTAATTCATAATTACAGCTCTATATATGTGTCGATTGATCTACGCACGAAGAGCAACAGAGATGTCCAGAAATTTTGCCGATCTCTAAATTTTCCTAATTTCATGAATACATAAGCCCAAAACATATCTATGCGTGAAAGAGCCAAGAAATGGAGCTAGGCGTCGCCTTTTTAAACAGAGATGACAGGTAAGGCTGTCCTAAAAATGGAAAATTTCATGATGACCTAAGCCCAAAACATATCTTTTTAAGCCCAAAATATAGGTTCATTCATTCCGCTATTACTCTGTAGTGTGTACTAACGTCTCATGCACCGTCATTTTAATTAGAAAGATGATTACCCATTCCTTTTGTTTGATCAAAATGCTGTTCTAATTTATCGTTTGATCCTATATTTCTCTAAATGAACTTTGCCAGTGTGGTAATTCTTTTTGCCTAATGCACCAGAAAAAAAGTGAAAAAAAGAAGAGGGGCTAAAAAGCAGAGCATTGGTAGCATGATACAGGGTCACATGCCCAGCACATCCTCAGCATATTAAGGCATAACAAAACGCCGTGAACCGAAAACCTCATCACCATGCGGGCAACGTTCATCCAAGGCACATATATACGCGACCGTTAAATCGAATTGTTGAATTGATCCAAACAAATGACAAGCAATGGTACAAGTGTCGATCCCTCTCTCAAGGGAAGAACAAATAACAAGGCATCAAATTAAACTGGTGCGACATCAATTCGTTAAATTAAGAGGAAGAGGAACAAAGAAAAGAAGACAAAGGCGTGTCGTCGTGTCGAATCAGAACCCGCGGTGAACAAGGTTGCGGCGGGTGCGGTCGCTGCACCTGCTGTCATGCACCCATGGATTCATGCCCGCCTGCCGGCTGCCGCTGCAATGCCACATGCCAGCCGAGTGGACGCACGCCATCGCTCCAGCAAGCTTGCTCAGCTCAGCTGCTTCAGTGAGTCGTCCCACTCCCCTGGACCCTGGTACGCCATGCGCGGCTGCCGCGGGAGCCGGAGCGCGCTGCGCGGTACGGCGCCCCCACGTGACTGCGCGCAGGGCTGGCTGGAGGAGCAAAGCAACGACCCGCGCGGCACATGTGAGGGCCTGCCAGTACGGGGCTTTTGCTGGCAACTGGCATCGTCGGGCTCCATCTCGCTCCATCGGACGGACCCGACGCGCGTGGCCGCTGGAGTTCCTCCACCGCCGCCGACCTCCGCAACCATTAACGGCCCCGCGTCCCATCACGTGCACATACACAGGTACAGGACGAGGCAGGAGGAGAAGAGGGAGAAGGATTAAGGGATATCCTCACCTGAAACAATGGAGAGCAGTGCGCGTTCGGGGGAGGACCTGTCGAGCGGCACGGCGGGCTGGTGTCCGGGGAAGAGCGCGAGGTGTCCGACGAGCTTGTCCTCCTCTCTTTCTCCTCCACCTCCGGCGGCGCGGGCGCTGGCGCGGGCGTGGATGCGGGCGGGTGCGTGTGTGCGGTGTGTGTGGGCCGGCTAGGCTGGGAGGTTAAATCCCCCTTTGCCAAGTGCCCTCGATCTGGCACTCGGCAAAGGTTTTTTTTAAATTTTTTTAATTTTTTGCCAAGTGTCACCTAGCCTGGCACTCGGCAAATAGTTTTTTTTTAAAAAAAAATCTTTGTCGAGTGCCCCCGGACTGGCACTTGGCAAAGAGGGGTTTTTAATTTTTTTTAAAATTCTTTGCCGAGTGCCATACGTCCAGGCACTCGGCAAAGCGGTGATTTGCTGAGTGTCATTTTTTGAAACTCGGCAAACTATATTTTTTTTCACTTTTGACCTCCAAACTTTTTCTGCAGTTCTCATACAATATCTGGTACTCCATGTTCCAATGTGGCACATTTCTCGGACTTTTTCTATATTTCTTTAATTTATTTCATTTAATTGAATTTTCTTGGATAATTCAAATTATAACTGCTAGTCATTCGAATAATGAAAAAATGAATGAAAAAATGATATTCATGTTATTTAGTATAATGTGAGGCCGTATCCAGGACCAGACCACCAATTTTGAATATCTTGTTCACGAAACAAGACCACGAACTTGCGGTCGAGTTGTTTTTAAATTCTATAAAAAGCAAACGAAGTCCGAAAATCATAAAACTTGTCAAGATGTCATGATATCATATGTGGAGACTGTGATAAAAATTTGAAAAGGTTTCGCGCAAGTTGTCACGTACGATGCTTACCACCTTGTCGGCCTCTTCACGAAATCATGAAACTTCTTCGGAGATTCTTCGGTTTGCAAGCATCGTACGTAACAACGTGCACGAAATCTTCTGAAATTTTATCATAGCCTCCACATACGATATCACGACATCTCAACAAGTTTCATGATTTTCGGACTTCGTTTGCTTTTTATAGAATTTAAAAACACTTCGCACGTAAGTTCGCGGTCATGTTCCGTGAACAAGATGTCCGAAATTTCAGGTCCATTCCTAGATACGGCCTCACACTACACTCAGTAACATGACTATCATTTTTTGAATCATTAAATTCCATTATTCGTACCACGTGCAGTTCAAATTTATATTTTTCGAAAAAATTCAAGTAAACGAAATAAAGTAAATAAATATATCAAAAATCCACAAAAAATCTTCAAATTCTAACGAGGAGTTCCTGGTACTTGAAAAGGGCTGCACAAAAAATTTGGAGGCCAAAAACAAAAAGAAAACTTTGCCAAGCGCCGGGGCATGGCACTCGGCAAAGCGGGTCTTTGCCGAGTGCCAAGAATAAGGCGCTCGGCAAAGAGGTTTTTGAATTTTTTTAGACATTTACTCTTTGCCGATTCAAAAAAAAAATCTTTGCCGAGTGCCTAACAACAGGCACTCGGCAAAGAAGGACGTGGCCAAACACCATTACGTGGGCCGGGGCAGCCTATGCCGAGTGCCGAGTTTTTGCCGAGAGCCTGACACTTGACAAAGAAGTCCTTTGCCAAGTGCCCTTTTTTGCCGAGTGCGGCACTCGGCAAAGAAGATCTTTGCCGAGTGTTCGATTTTTGACACTCGGCAAAGCAGTTTGCACTCGGCAAAGGCCTTGTTTCCAGTAGTGGCAGGCAATATATGAGCATCTTCGTGGTTGTGGTAGTGGTCTGCTGGATCAACAACAGGAGGAGTAGGGTTCAGGTGCTCATCTGTGGAACGATCAACATCCTCGTATTCGTGGACGAGCAAGAGCAGGGAGCCAAGGACCTGTCTCGGTGGTTGCTGGATGCAGCTGCTAGTCCCACTCCCACCGTCGTTCACCATCATCAACATGCCCATGATGGTCGCTTCTGTATCTGCTGCCATACATGATTCAAATCACAAGTGTATATAGGAATAAACACTTATATTGAGTTTTGAATTTGCCAAAATAAACAAAGCCATGTGGACCATCGGAAAGAGACTTTATACGATGCCAACCATCTGAAAGAGACTTACGATCCTCGTTATTACGACTTAGGATTCCTTGTTCTTACTGCATATGAACTACTAGGGAGGCGCGCTTCGCCGCTCCTGTAGGATGTAAGCTAAACACATTTCGTAGAGTGTAACAAAAATGCTTTGTTGGATCTGTCGTGTGTACATAAAAAAATAACTAAGTACCAATTGTAGTTGATGAACGTCATATTAGTGTATTTGAGAATAGAAAATAAGTTTTTTTTTGCAAAAGGCAGTACAAATGTTGGAGACGTAGGAAGTAGCGTCATATACAATACTAAATTTATGTGATTTGCAAACATAAAGATCATCCATTTTGGATATGACAATAATTGCCATCAAAGCAATCCTATCCATCTAAATTAGTACATTAGGTGTATGGAAAAACAATCTCACATCATGAACACAAGAACCCATTAAACTCATCGTGTGATGCTAGTCATCAAAGAGTCAAAAGCAGGTACATTCATCTTGGATTCACAACTGAACATCATCGCATATGGCATTGTATGACATCATGGCTACACCAGTCAAAGTAGCAACTAATATAATAGGTGTAAATAATGTAAGCAAAGCGAACATTAGCTGATCCAAAAGCTAATAGACAAAGCACTGCATTGGAGTCGTTTTACCATGCATGAGAATATATGGTAGCCTTGTAGTTTGTCGATTGTCGGTTGCCTACCCAACAGGTTGTTCAGGAAAATCTTTAACTGTAATAGGAATACATGTAAAGGGGACGTACTCCCTATTTATAGTAGTTTGGAGTTGATCGATCATGGATCCAAGTGATCTTCACCTCATCCCTTGGATCAAACCGCCTTAAAATGCATGGTGAGGATATCCTAATGTTGTGTTTGTTTGCATGTACGAAGGTGGAATACGGTGGAAGCCAAGGGGTGGTCACCTAATGACTTTAGGGGGGTTGGTTAAGCCCCCTATGATAGGTGGGGCCACCCCTTCGGTGGAGTGCTACCTTACTTGATCTTGAGTGGGTATGAAGTGGTGGGGTCATTGAATACTTCGAATTCTTGACATGTGGGTCCTTCAATCCATGCGCTTTGATCTTGAGCCGTCCAGAGAAAACACAAACTTCATCCAAGGGTTGGAATTGCTTGAAAAAATGTGTTTATTCACCTCTAGGAAGATTGAGGAGGGTAGTGGGCCTATTGGGGTGATCGATCGACCCCTCCTATGGTGGGCCCACTATCTCCAATTTCTCTAAAGTGTTATACTCTACAGAGAAATACTCCATGGACATGTGAAACTTGTTTGATAAAATATGCTTATTTCCTTTTATTCCGAGGCATTCTGACGGTGTTTTCAAGATGTAAAAGTATGACCATTAGGACAATGATTAGAATTGTGTATACACATGGCAGGAAGGCTCTATCAGTGCCGGTTGAAAGAGTTATGTTCTTTTTTACACAAACTCAAAGTACCAACCGGGTACTGTGCGAACACGAAGAGGTTAGTGAATATGAAAGAGCTCACATTCAACATGAGTTGCGTGAAGGCCCACGACTGCCGTGTCATGATGATCCAGCTACTGCTAGTTGCCATGTCAGCTGATGCTTTGACCCAACAGTAATAACCTATTATCACGGCCAGGTCACCAAATCGGCAGCGATAGGCCACCCTTGTCAGGGTCGATTATCCACTGCCGGCATAAGTTTCAGCAGTGTATATACAGGGGGGTTCTGGCCCGGTAGTGGTTGTTAAGCATACATGCATGATGCACGGTTTCTTGCCGGCTGAATCAACCCCGCGGACGAGCAAAACAACCGGGACATGAAACGGAAACAAGCGCACCTGAATGCACACCTAGAAACCTAACAAGTAACGACGTCATAGGTCGACACTACACTCGAACGCCCATGCAAATACTCCCTGTGTCCTAAAATATAATGTATTTTCATTTGTAGAAAATCAACACACCTCATGTTTTATTAAGAACTATGGGAAAACATATTAACTTGTACCACATCAAAAAGGTAAGTTATAAAAATACATACCATAATGTTTTTAATAAAAATAATATGATATTAAAAATATTACTGTTCTTTTTTATAAATTTATTAGTTAAATTTAAAATGAGCCGACTTAGGATAAATAAAAATATAGTATATTAGGACGGCCGAGGCAATCGACCCGACCGCTAGCTAGGCCTTGTTTAGTTCACCTCCAAATTCCAAGTTTTTTCACTCTTTCTCCATCACATCAATTTTTAGCCGTTTGCATGGAGCATTAAATATAGGTAAAAAAATAACTAATTGCACAGTTTAGTTGGAAATCACGAGATGAATCTTTTGAACTTAGTTGGTCCACGATTGGACAATATTTACCAAATAAGACGAAAGCGCTACTATTCATCGGGTTGCAATTTTTTGCAATCTAAACATGCCCTAGAGTGCGGCCGAGTCCTACCTACCTTCGCATGCACCACCAAATTCGTGACACAAGTCAACGACATGCATGTGCGTCGGTGCCGGTGCTCGCTGGGCACGTCAGGGTTGTTGCACTTGTGTTTATTTGTTCATTCGTCACGTTCCTAACAGCCCGCCTCCTACCTTATTAGGTTTTGGTGGCCCAGGGCAGAGCACTCGATCCGGCTTACGTCTGGCCCAGGGAACCAGTACAGCGCGTCAGCTGGCACCACTGATTTCATTCAGTCGTTCACCCTGGCTTCGAGCTTCGAGAAATAATACACAAGTGAAGCAGACGAAGACAACAGTGTCTCAAAAATATCTTAGAATACAATATATCTAAACATACAATAAACACTATATATCTAGAAAAATCAAAACAACTTTATCATTTAAAATGGATAAAGTACCATTTAGATGTTGTAAAAAAAAGAAATATAAATCTAGCTTAACAATAACTTGTGGGCCTCAACTCCAGGTGTGGTGTCACTACTGGAGACCGGCTCTTTGCCGAGTGCCAGGTGGTTTGCCGAGTGTTGTTTTTCGGGCACTCGGCAAAGACGCCTTTGCCGAGTGTTTTTTTTAACACTCGGCAAAGAGCTTCTTTGCCGAGTGTTTTTTTTTTGACACTCGGCAAAGAGCTTCTTTGCCGAGTGTTATTTTTTTTGACACTCGGCAAAGAAAAATTTAAAGCACATTTTGAAGCAGTAAATTAATTCAAATGAAAAAGTTTTCAACTACAAAGTTGTATAACTCATCAAGATGTACAATGTTTGTTTTGGTCTTTTCTTCATACGACAAAGTGAAAATAAATTTGTTCACAAATCTAACATATCTCTCTTGTAGTTTATGAAACTACAAGAGAGATATATAAGATTTGTGAACAATGTTAGAACGACCATATCGGATGAACAGATGATCAAACAACCAAAATAAACTTTGTAGATCTCGAAAAGTTATGAAACTTTGTAATTGGCAACTTTTTGATTTGAAAACATCTTGTCATGCAAAACTGTGTTTGAATTTCAAAATTTTAAAATTCGAACTTTTCAAACGACCTCGGATGAAAAAACAACCAAAATAAACTCTGTAGATCTCGAAAAGTTATGAAACATTGTAGTTGACAACTTTTTGATTTGAAAACATCTTGTCATGCAAAACTGTGTTTGAATTTCAAAATTTTAAAATTCAAATTTTGTAAACGACCTCGGATGGAAAAACTTCCTAAAATAAACTCTGTAGATCTCGAAAAGTTATGAAACTTTGTAGTTTACAACTTTTTTATTTGAATTCGTTTAGGGCCTTAAACATGCAATTTACATTCGGTTTAGTATAATATATTGGGAACTAAAACGGAATCTAGACACAAGTGAGAGTGTGGTGTAGTGGTAGAGGAGGTACGTGCACAGCGGGAGGTCTCGGGTTCGAATCACGTCGGCCGTGTAGCCATGAAATTCACGCGAAAAATGTCGGAGATGGGTGGGCGCTGGCCGGTGGGGGCCTCCATCGATAAAAAAAAATTCCATTTTTTTTGGGTAAAAATTCCTATTTTTTTCGGGTTTTTTTCGGTTTCAACTTTGTCGAGTGTCGGGCACTCGGCAAAGGCTTTGCCGAGTGCCCGATAAAAGATACTCGGCAAAGTTGGCTTTGCCGTCGCTGTTTATGGCGAGTGCTGTTCGCCGAGTGTTACACTCGGCGAACCATTTGCCGAGTGTTTTATGTCTTTTGCCGAGTGTTTCGGGCACTCGGCAAACTCAATAAGTCCGGTAGTGTGTGTCTAAAAAAAGGTGCTACACACTAGTTCAGATCCACAAAGAGAGTGATGTTTTGTTTTTACCCTATGTCAAAGTATCTTGTGTTAGATTGACCAAGTTTCTAGAGAGAATATCATCAATATTTATGACATAACATAGATTTACTTTAAAAAGTAAATATATTTCATAATAAATTTAATGATATTTATTTGGTACTCTAATAAATATTGTCATTTTTTATAATTTATTAGTTAAACTTAAGATTATTTGACTTAGGACGTCAAAACTAGAACGACACCCTACGCAGGACGGAGGTTACAGGTACGCGTGCTGTAAGAAAGTATAAAGTTTGTGCGTGTAATCATTTGCCTTGGTTCAACCAACATACGCCCAAGGGGAGAAAAAAAAAAGTAAGGATATGTGTGTCATTTTTTATCCACTAATTATTCTTGAAATGTGACTCTTTGCTTGGATTGATCTCTATATGTATGTATAGAGAATGCACCTACCGAACCAACCAACCATACATGACCAATCCCACCAGCAACTAACCAACAACCAGCTCAGACCAATGCCCATCCACACATTTTTGCATGTGGGTATGGTTCTGATTGGTTCCGACCGGGTTTGTACATGGCTATATATGACTGGCATGGCATGGTTATGGCTAAGACTAGTTCCAACTAGTTTTGACTAGGCTTTGGTCATGTCTGGGATTGGTTTCGTTGTGACTGGTTCCGACTGGTTTCGAATGTAACCGGTTACAATATAATTGCTGGTTTCCACTGGGTTTGGTTATTGTTGGGGGACTGCTTTCGACTAGTTCTGACTTCAGTGGCGAAACTACGCTTTGCTGTTGGGGTCAGCTGACCCCGGTGAATTTATGCAAACTTAGTGACAATTATTGTTCTACACTGTTCTCTAAAGACAAAGACCCCAACATACATTATTCCTGACCCCGGCGCCAGTTTCGCCTGGCTTCGCCCCTGTCTGACTTGTACTAGTTATGGCTGACACTTGTCGAACTAGGTCTAATCATGGCTAGGACTGCTTCCAACTAGATTTTGACCCATAAACACATATGGAAAGTCAAAGTCCCATCTTAAAATCAAGATTTTCCTATGGTTATGAAAAACCATGTTGTCCTAACCAAAGATAACATGGTTAAGATACGGATGGGAGGGGAACCCTCTGTTATTTCTGTGATCAGGAAGCTATCCAGTTGCCAAAAGGTAGCTGGTCAATTTTAGTACAATGCTTTGGAGCTAATGATAGGCCCGACAATTTTTGTCAAGCTTGTTACGGGCTAAAAAATCGGAACCAATTGGTAACAAGTTTCATATTTTTAGTATAGTGGTAATTTGCTGGGCTATATGGAAGATAAGAGGCAAAGCTTGCTTTGATGGTAAAGTGGTGAGACACCCTTTTGAAAGTTTGTGCTATTCAACAAAACACAAGGGCAAGGGAATAATGAGCACCAAGCAAGACCCTAATAACAAAACACAGGTTTGTGCTATCATGATTTTGGGAGTTTATGCTAAAGAATCGTAGAGAATCACTTTCAGCTACAGAATCACTTCTCTCAGAGAATCAACTTTCATAGATAATCAAAATCAGATGGAACTCTTCATACAAGTCCTAATAGCATACGCTGCTTGAAATCTATGGAAGGAAATGAGTAGACAGGCCTTCGACAACAAGGGGTTCACCACGTAGGAAACCTTGCAAGTGATTATAGGAAAGATGTAGACAAGCCTTCGACAACAAGGGGTTCACCTCGTAGGAAATCTTGCAAGTGATTATATCAAGGGTTAAGTCTAATTTACACCCTCCAATTTGCAGCAAAGTTCGGATTTCAACCTCGAACTTCAAAACCGGACAACTTTGGCTCTCCAACTCTCGAAAAAGTTCAACTTTCGACCTTCTATGCGGTTTTGCGGATAAACAGTAACTTTTGATATTTTCGGAAGCGCCGAAATTTTATATTATTTTTTCGAGCATCTTAACGTCCTCAAATGAAAAAACTCAAAACTACAAAGTTGTAGATCTCATCGAGGTCTACAATTTACATATAAAAATTATCTTCATCTGACATCGTATTGAAGGGTATTCTATTTTTTGAAATTTGAGTCTCATCACGCGATAAAATATGGTGCTGAAATTTTATATTATTTTTTCGAGCATCTTACTGTCCTCAAATGAAAAAACTCAAAACTACAAAGTTGTAGATCTCATCGAGTTCTATAATTTACATATAAAATGTATCTTCATCCGACATCGTATTGAAGGGGTTTCTATTTTTTGAAATTTGAGTCTCATCACGCGTGAAACAATTTTGTCGCGTGACGAGACTCACATTTCAAAAAATAGAAAACCCTTCAATACTATGTCGGATGAAGATAATTTTTATATGTAAATTGTAGACCTAGATGAGATATACAACTTTGTAGTTTTGAGTTTTTTCATTTGAGGACAGTAAGATGCTCGAAAAAATAATATAAAATTTCAGCACCATATTTTATCGCGTGATGAGACTCAAATTTCAAAAAATAGAAAACCCTTCAATACGATGTCGGATGAAGACAATTTTTATATGTAAATTGTAGACCTCGATGAGATCTACAACTTTGTAGTTTTGAGTTTTTTTATTTGAGGACGTTAAGATGCTCGAAAAAATAATATAAAATTTCGGCGCTCCCGAAAATATCAAAAGTTACTGTTCACCCGCAAAACCGCTCATTGAAAGTTGAACTTTTTCGAGAGTTGGAGGGCCAAAGTTGTCCAGTTTTGAAGTTCGAGGTTGAAATCCGAACTTTGCTGCAAGTTGGAGGGTGTAAATTGGACTTAACCCTTATATCAATGATGTACAGATGCTACGTCTAGCGCAAGAAGAGTATGGGTAGCTAATCACTAGATCATGCAGTTTTTCTTTCTTTACCTTCTTTTTAACTCCTTGTAAATATTCAGACTTTGCTTCCTACTGAATGAAAAGGTAGCGCACCTGCCAATTATGTTGACAAAAAAATTGTGCTATGCTTGTGCATTCATGCATCATTGGACAGGTCTTTATCTAGAGGTGGTCAAAGCAGTTTGGTGGGTCTGATAAAATTTTGTATCAGTCGATTTTTTTGGTTGAATTTATCTTCCGCGCCCAAAAATGCACCATGCTGCCCTAAAATGACCATTCACATCCTCTACCGTACAAAAGCCCTAAATTTCTCTAAATTTATTCAATTTCCACACTCGCATGCCGGCGCCGCCTACATAGGTAGCTTGGCGCCGCCAACAATAGGTAGCTCATTCACCGTCAATCTACCGTACTACTACTGGTCGACTATCGTGAAATGTTGTGTTATTTCTTTGGTGATATATACATTCGTGTCACATGATGGATTTTCTAGTGAAACGTTGTTCAATTTCAGCGGGCTGGTTTTCTGGTGGAGTGTGTATAACTTCTTCCAGGCGTCTCATCCACTGTTGACGGACTCTTTATCTGAATCAGATCAGAGGGTCCACAAAGAGATGAACGACGCAACCTAGGCTGCTCATTTTCCCTGATTCAGGATGTGTAAAACTTTCGTATTTCCGTTTTCTATAATGTAAATGGGTCGGCTCAGCTCAAAAAAAAAGTATGAAACATATACGACAGATACAATTTTACTGAACACCAGGAATACTTTTTACACAATATAATGGACGTAACACTGATGAGATGATCTAGATGTGAAAGCAACACACGTGCAGAAAAACTAGACAACAATTACAAGGCACAAAAGCAAACCAACACACAGGCCCAGTAGTGTACGCACATGATGAATACAAAGATAAGAAACAGCCAAAATGCCAGCGAAGCACTCGGTCGTCTCCTACATACTGCATCTGCATGCCGATCAGGACGCGTCTCACTCATGCAGAGTAGCGTACGTCACGTAGCTGGAGTAATCCCTGCCCTTCCTCTCCCCTGGCGGCGGCGCCGAAGCCGAATCCTTGGCAGCTGTGGTGGGGCACGTCAGCTGAGCGCTCGCCGCCGCCGGGCACGCCTTTGGCTGCCTCTGGAACGCCGCGCAATCAGCCGGACGCCTCTGGCTGGCGAGGCCCAGAATGCAGTTGTTGTCCACGTCCAGCAGGCCGTCTTTGATCAGCGCCGCGCATGCCGGCCCGACGGATGTGAAGTAGTTGCCGAACAGCGTGAGGTTGGCGAGGCGACCAGCCGGCGGCCCGGCGGCGAGCTTGCAGAGCGCGTCGGGCACCTCTCCGTAGAGGCGGTTTCCGGCCAGGTTGAGCTGCTCGACACTGCGGAGGCACGAGAAGGACGCCGGGATCGGGCCGGAGAGCTGGTTCATGCCGGCGTCGATCACAGCTGCCTTGTGGAGCATGCCGAGCTCGTGGGGAAGGCATCCCGAGAGCTGGTTGTTAAGGAGGACCAGCTCGAGGAGGGAGTCTTGCAGGTGGCCGATCGATGGTGGGATTTGCCCCGTGAGCTTGTTGTTGGCGAGGGCGAGAAAACTCAGCGCGGAGAAGCCAATGTCTGCAGGAAGTACTCCAGATAAGCGGTTGTTGTTAAGGATGAGCACCTTACCGTTCGTCCAACCAGGTCTTGATACTACTTCTTCTTTCTGGATGCCATATCCGAAATTGCAAAGTATGCTGGCCTTGGTCTTGATAAGGAGCTCTATGTCAGCGTAAGTACACAGTCTGCCAAGTGGTTGATATGTCTGATCAGCAGGGTTATCGGCAAGACGGGGGATATCACCACCAAATCTGTTGGAGGTTGCCTGGAAAATTGCAAGGTCGGGGAGCTGGTCGATGAAACCTTGTAGCTTCGGGGCGCACACGCCGAAACCATGGAAGTTGATGGATGTGATAGTGAGGTTCTTGCTGGGTACGGACGGAGAAGAGCAGGAGAAGCCGAGGTAGCTTGCCTTGCCACAAATGTCATGGCCGGCCCAAGTGGATGTAATTTTCCGGGGGTCGCATGTGATGGTCTTCTTGAAACGCTGGATGACCAGGTAGGCTTGGTAAAGCTGCTCGTTTGGGAAGTCGTATGGCTGTGGATAGTATGGCAAAGAGTTCTTCCCGCTGCCGGGACCGGGAGACTGTTCTGCTTCAGCGGAGTATGCAATTAGCAGGGTGGCAGCGCAAGACCACAGCAAGAACAAGGGATATTTGACATGGCATGCCATTGTCTTCAGTATGCTCTCGATCAGAAAGTTCTGTTAAGACATGCCCCAGGCCAGTCTATATATAGCACGCGAAGCTCATATAGCTCCTTATATTATTGTTATTATTATATATATGTCCTGCCTATATAAAACTCACATATAAAAACAAGTAAGATATATACTTTCACATGTGAATCTTATCACAGACTGTGCACGGGTCGGCGACAACATCAAAGCCGACGGTGCCGGAGGGGCCACCAGATCGAGGTGCAGGAGACGGCGGCGCCTGGGCCTCGGGACCAATCAATCTCCATGAGGCACGTCTTCTCGCTCGCCTTAAGCAGCTCTAGGGCTCCGCCAGGCGCCAGCTCCACCGTCGAATCCTCACCAGGGCGGCGGTTCTGCATCTCAAGCGGGCCATGAAGCCGCGTCCCCGCGGCAGGCCGCGCCAACCAACGCCTACTCTCACTGCGACCGCGTCGTTGATCTCCGTCATGGACGTCGGTAATGACGCCGGCCTCCACGGTCCGGTCGCTCGACCTCAACCTCCTGGCGCCACTCGACGATGCCCACGACCTCGATCTGCACGGAGCTGCGGCTCTGAGCGATTCGGATCCACAAACGGGAACACCAAACACCGGTGCGCAAGGATAAGGCGGTTTTGCTTTGGTTTCTTTTCTTGACAGACTCTGGTTTGACTTGTCGTGATCGAGTAGATGAGAGTAGACACCGTACTATTCTATACGCGATACGAATAGCATTAATTTTGGCAACGGTCAGAAGATCAATTCAGAGGTCACATCATCTATATTCCCTAGATTGTGGATCAAGAGGTAATGAAAACTCATTTTTTTCATTATTTCCACATATTGTTAATGAGAGCATGAGACAATGTCTTCTTTAGATTTTGTAATACCCAGGCACTGAACGCCAACGCCACCGTTCCCAGCTGACGGGGCAGGCTGGCCCACACGCCATACACACAGTGCTGGGTACACTTTAGGAAAATGCTAGGTACACCCAGTGAACGCACACAAAGGGCTATAAATCCATTTTTCTTGCTTTGAAAAAATCCTAGAAAAACTTGTAAATAAAGTAGATGCATTAGGGAATTTATCCATATATTTTACACCTATTTATTATATACCATAAAATGCATATAAAATTCCATCTAGTTCTCTAACTATAGGTTAAAATTCTAAAATGCATATGTCCCTCATCCTAACTCCTTTTCACATGAAACCACTTCTAAAATTCCTCTAAAATCCAGCTCTATTTATTTTACCTAGTACCACCATATAGTTCTATGTTTGCTTTTGTGTTTACTTTTGTGTTTAGCAGTAGTCTTATTTATTAGCAATGACCGACAGAAGACGGTGAGTATCAGGAGAACGAGGACCCAGATTATGTCGAACCGGAGGGAGAGTACAACGATGGCAAGTCCTAACCCCCCCTGCCACCACCACCCTATGTTACCATAAAACCTACTACCTTAACCAAATAATTAAATAATTTAATCTATATTATCCTCTTATGCGATGATGAGAATATGTGTGATGAGGTACTGTGATATGATTAAGCTATCGTAATATGATATGAACTATGATATGAGCTGGTGTACTTTGATATGCGTAATTGCTATGCTATTGATTCTTGTGGTATGGCTATGTGATGCCTTGCGAACTTTAAAATAAGAATGAGTTTAAGAAGATCCTAACTTTGTAAACCCAAACTCGTTTCCAATGGGAGTGGGTGAGGGTAATTCATGTGGTATGAATTACCCCAGCAGGATCGCCTAGTGAGGGTTCCTGTAGGAGATACTCGCTTCAGTCATATAAGGACTGGTTCATAGGCCATCTTGCATAGCCTGATATTTCATACAGCCACATGTCTATATGGGTAGACTTGATCTCACACCCTGTAAGATAGAAGTATAAATTCGACTAGGAGGCCGGTGTGGCAACAGACTATCGGGAGACGACACGGATGCTGGGTGATCTTCCGTGGTCTGGTCGGCATGGTTGCTATGTGGTCTTCCATGTAAAATTGTTGTTGGGTCGGGTGCGAGCCCCTTTATATATTCATATCTATTGGATGCTTTGTGATCATCCAAGTCGTTGTCTACTGGATGCTGTGTGATCATCCAGGTCATTTTCTGACTCCTAAGAAGCCGTGGTAGAATTATATAGAAATCTAAGGTCAAGTCTTTTGGGTACATGATCTCATTAGGCCTATTTCTACCACTGATCATGTTTGGGAATTGCGCCTATCATGTGGGGAAAAGTGTACACCCTCTGCAGAGCGTATTAAATCTATTCGAATAGCCACGTCCTTGGAATGGGCAATCGCTAGGATGAGGTCACTTATGATTGGTTTACTTTTATGTGTAATGAAAACTGAACTAGTATGTTAACTTGACTATTAATAAAACCTGGGAACTGGCGAGAAGGGTAATGCTCTCCCAGGACCCAAATCCACATTAATTCTACACTATACCACCTTACCATCTCCACCTCTGCCGTCATAACCCGCTTCCACCAAATATCCTTCACCATCCGCCTCACCATACCCCAAAGTTAAGGCTTGCTGAGTACTTTATGTACTCACTGGTTGTTGACTCATAGATATCGACCCCGAGGAAGACTTTGACATCGACGAAGAGGGGAACCACGAGGACTAGGGAGCCACGCAAAGACCTACGGAAGGAGCTACTAGGATATAGGGTTTTGACCGCGCTCAAGCATGCCTGTGGAATAGAATACCGCTATGCTATAGTACCCGTTATAGTAGTTACCACCCCATGAAATAAATTGCCACATTGCGGTAGTAGAAATTCGCTAGGTATGTAATACCCATGACTATGCCATTTGAACCTTGGCTATTGTAAGACCATATTTACTATATCAATAAAGGTCGGTATTTTATATTAAATCTGTGTGCCATTTCTGTTAAATTGTGTATATTTGTGCTGATCCTAGCGCAAATAAAGGTGCACTAGGACTCTCAAAATGAGGGCCCGGCAGATTTGCTTTCTGATTCGCCTTTGAGCTGGTAGCAATGGAGCAGTACCGATATTTTAGTTTGCAGATGACTATTATACATGATTAGGTTATTAGGTTTGACAGTTTATTTACAGTCAGAAAAAGAAATGGTTTATACTTAAAAAGTGATTTCCTTTTTTTATTTCACCTCAGCCGTGGAACAGTATGGATACTATAATTACCGATGAAATGTTATGAATGATTAGGCCTAAGTGACCTTGAAGTGCTCATCTTGATTGGGCACTACTATAAACTAAATTGCATTATAGTTCATAAAGGATCTTGAAACGGAGATACTTTATTAGGTTGCTTGGTGCCGTAGTTTGGGAAGTCTAATCTTAAGCAAACCCTCTCTGCCTTAGAAATATCCGGTTTGGAACCGCTTAAAAGCGGATTCTCGGTAGCAGATTGCGACAATCAGCCAAACACGTCGTGGTTGCCATGATTTTCTCCCCCACATCAAGCCATGCACTACTACAGGAAACTTATCCGAGGCGGGTAAAATCGATTAACCGAGGCGGGCAAGCCATCCGTCTCCGTCCAAAGGTCAAGGTTAATCCGACCTTAACGGAGGTGGTTGGATTGCCCGCCTCGGTTAATACATATTAACCAAGGCGGGCACCATTAACGCCCGCCTTGGTTAATCATTTTCCAGAAATCCCGATTCTGGGCCAAAAAAATAGCAATTTTTTAATCCCAGGAGGCCCCCACCGATCAGCCACACGCCGCGGGACCGCGGGAGTTCGAACCTTTGACCTCGCCCTCGCACGTAACCCCCTCTACCACTCCACCCCATCGGCACTTGTGTCAATAATAGATTTTTTTCTCGTCATATTATACTGAACCGAATTTGAAATGAGTGTTTGAGACACTTAACCAATTCAAATGAAAACGTTGTCAACTACAAAGTTTTTGAACTTTTTGAGATCTACAACTTTTATTTTGGTCATTTCTCCATCCGAGGTCGTTTGCAAAATTTAAATTTTAAATGTACCAACTTTACAGGTAATTATCCTTAGATGATTTCAAATAAAAAATTTGTCACCTACAAAGTAGTTTAACTTTTTGAGATCTAGAACTTTCGTTTAGGCTGTTTCTCCACTTGAGGTCATTTGAAAAAATCAAATTTAAAATGTTACAAATTCAAACGTAGTTTTCCTTTACAAAATGATTTTGAATGAAAAAGTTGTCAACTACAAAGTTCTATAGATTTTTGAGATCTACAACTTTTATTTTGGTCATTTCTCCATCTAAGGTCGTTTGAAAATTTCAGATTTTAGTACTTAATTTATTTCCATCCGAGATTTATAGTCCCAGGCTTAACCGAGGCGGGCACTATAAAGCAACCGCCTCGGTTAATCACATATTAACCGAGACAGTTGCATTGTACCAAACGCCTTGGTTAATCGATTAACCGAGGCGGGCCACCTAAGGCAACTGCCTCGGTTAATGCTGGCGGTTGGTTTAAAGCAACCGCCTCGATTAATAGGCATTAAGCGAGGCGGTTCGGTTATGTTGCCCTCCTCGGTTAAGAATTAACCGTGGCGGTTGCTGGGCCGGCTGCCCTGCCACGATTAGCCGAGGTGGGCAACTGGCCCAACCACCTCGGAACCCATTTTGAAAACGCCTTGTAAAAGTTTTTTTAAGTAGTGATGGACCGTGGGATTTGAACCGGAGTCGTGCCGCGACTCACCACGGATCGTGTACCGCATTGCGCGGTGGGCACGCAGAAGCCAAACCAAACACGATCAAAGTATGACGAGCAAAATTGAAGCCACAATTACGGCAAAGTTTAGCAAGAAAATGAGACCATGACGTGTGGGAAAGAAGCTAAGAAAGTATGACATATCATAGTTGTGATAGTAAACCAAACAACTACCTTAAAAAAATTGTGGCGTGACTAACCTGTGACATGGTAAGTTGTGGTCGTTCTTGAACTCTCGAGAAAAAAATTCGATTCCCGTTGTAACGTACGGCCATATGTGCTGGTAACAGCAAAAACAGCAGGGCAGCGGGCGTTGGCAGCTGACAGGGGGGCCCATACTTCGACGTTTGAGCGCGGGGCGGTGCGATTGCGTAGGGTCCATGGGCCGTGCCCTCCTCCGATGACGACCGGCTGAGCTTGCGCGAGCTGAATGAGAGGGCCGGGCCAATACCTGCCTGTAGGACGAGAAGCTTTGGGGAAAATATTTCCCTTTTTAAACTAAGGGTTTTAACTCCAGATAAAACCAAAATCAAGCCAGACAAAATCAAGCGTACACATGCATACCCTAATACCATATGAATGCACAATATTAAGTTATAAATTCCTTTTGAAGTGAAAGAGAGATATATTCAATAAGTTTTAGGAAATATAAAAACATATATAAATGGCTTTATGTTCAAATCGAGTGAGAGCTCGAATTCAAGCCTGTTTATTTTAGGAAAACACATTTTTTAAAGCAAAGTTTTGTCATGTATTATTCTTTTGAAATCATAACACAAGAGCTTTTATTTCATAATGTTTCAAGTTGGGATTTGAAAGTGAGATAAAAAGAAAATGATTTGACTTAGTTTTGACCTAGTTACATTCAATACACAAATCACACACACAAAACTTGGGATTTTTGTCATTAAAATTATTGACACTGAAATTAGGAATGTTATAAATAAAGATACAATAAGCATTTGAGTTTTAGTTTAACTTAATGATTAAAAATCTATACGAATAGATAAGGTTAAAATTTGAGAATAAAAATCTTTGTTTGTACCGCTATAACATTATGTCTCATAAGATTCTAGCCCATACTTCGATGGACCAGTAGAACTAATTGGTCTTTATTCACTGTTGACATGAAAATGTCAACACACAGCAAGCCAGAAGGATCTGCTTGATGGAGCAAGGCTGGAGACCCGCTTGGTTTCAACGCAGGACCAGCCAATCCTGCGAATTCCTCCCGAGGACGTGCCAGTCAATTTGACCTGCAATTGACAAGGGGATAAAAGTTTATCAGTAATTTAGAGTGGAACATGCTGGTTTTGCCCAAACAGTTCCAAGTGTGCCACTTCGGGAGCAGCCAGACGGGAAAATCGACTAAATTGCCGATACGAGAAGAAATCGACTGTTAAAGATTGTGATATTCATGGGTCACGATTGATTCATGATAACAAGTACAATGCACCCAGACATAACTAACATCATCAGCTAGGTAGATTTAACCAGTGTAAAGCATTGAGCCGATAAGTTTAACGAGAAAAGATATAACATGCGAACAAATCGACTGTCTAGTACAGATGAATCTATAAATGATCTGAATATATCTGTAATCATCAATAGTGAGGGTCGACCAGATCGATACAGCTATGATAATGATAACAAACCAAAGCCAAGAAATTCACAAAACTATCTATATGTTGACAGGTTCATGAAAACATGCTATATGTGAAAGCGCTGGCGAATCGGCTAAAATAGCTGATTCAGGTAGAAAAGGGATTACATCATGAGAACAATCGACTATTCAATATGGACAGATCTATAAAATCATCAGACCTAACCTGTTATCTTTAACAACGGGTTTCGACCGGATCGATGGCAGCCGTGATAAAGACAATAAATCAAACCTTTAAAATGAACAGATCTATTCACATTTAATAGAATCATGAAGACACACTGTAAGCGTTAAAGTGCAGGCGCTCGGCTATTTAGCCGATGCAGGCATAGCAAACAGTCAAGGTCACGCCTGGTCAAAAGCAAATCTACCAACTAGCATACTTCAATCTAAAGTACTAACAGTGGGGATCGACCGGATCGTTACATCCATAATAATGAGCTATAGACCAGATTCAACTAGCTAGTAAACCTTCTCAAGATCAGACATGCCTTAGCCACGTACTATGCATGATTAAGATCAAAGTAGAACAACTGATAAAACATAATCCGTCATTTAAAGTAAGAATCATCGCAATGCGACAAGATAAACGATGGACTATAAGGATGTAAGGCCGATCTAGATCGATCTCGATCGGGCAGATTGATATTGCTGAAACTAATGACAATAAGAACATTAGGAAGATCGGTAACTTAATGAATATACCCGAAGGATGCCACCCTTAGGCAGAGCCGATAACTTGACCTTAATCTAATTTGAGCAGTGGAGGTCGAACTTAACCGATGCAGCCGTGCTTAAACTAAATAAGGATCGATAACTAGCTTATACTAGAGCTCGCAAGAGGTCGGCCGGACCGATGTAGCCTTACAAATAGAAGTATAAGCCATGACGGTACTTACAGACAAGCCAGAGGTCGGCCGAACCGATGCAGCCTTGCTTGTTGAAGAACTCACTGAGATCTACAGCACTCCTATTCCTAAGGGTTGGCGTAAAGCCAAAAAAAGTAATTGGTATTGATTGATTGAATATTTTTTACAATAGCCGGGGTCCAATATTTATACCTAGAACCTAAGCGTTAATCCTACTCAAATACGACAAATTATAATTTTTGGCATTAGAGAAAACATTCCTAACTTAAGATAACTTGGACCCTAATCTTTTCCTTTTTGCAGAGCCCGACATGTTTCTCCCGACGCCAATCGTAGCTTATTGACGTTATCTGCAGACGTTATCTGAAGAGAGCCGACCCCAGTATCGCATCTGAACAAATTGATATCGATCCTTATGCAATCGATTCCTTAATGACGCAATCTTAGAAGCTTCAAGTTCCTACGTTCTTCTTCCCAAATTTTGGTGTAAACACATGCCCCCTAATTTTGGGATAAAAATGATTTTATTCCAAAATTTCTATTTACCTGTTCACCATATCGCAACCATTTATTCCGAGATATATGCGTGACTCTTGATATCCTCGGTCCAAATTTTATATAATACCCCAACAGTATCGTTTCTGATTCATTCGACCCATTTACTTTCCCCTTCTTCTTCGAGCGAGCCTCAACAACCAAATCCACCGCTACTAGAGCTCCAACCCTAGCAGTTTTCTCTCTTCTCGAGCTGCTTTGTCAAGTCATTCCTCTACAACCTTTTCTGGATTCAGATCTTTTCCAACTAAAATGGTGACCAGTGACTACATTCCTGAGGCATGTCTTCAAGTTCCTATTTTCCAAGTATTAGCCATTACCCTGCATTTCCTTTCTTCTCAAATTTATTTTATCTAGTTTCTAGGAAATTAGGAATGAAATTTTGATTCCATCGGCTATTGCTCCCAATGTCTATTTTCTTGGGCCTATGGGTGACCCTGATCTATCTGACTTTATCCATCAAGAAATCAACTGAATCCCCTTCAAACAATCTGTAGTAGATTTGTCCTCCTAGAACACAAAAAACCCCTTCAGAAACTGGCCTAAAATACCTAGGGGACGGAGAGATTGGTTTCGTAGGGTATCGGAGGAAAATGCTGGAGATTGGGAGATTTATGACTTGAATCAATGCTTGACACTCTCATTGTTTGGAATGGAGAGGAATGATTCACTCTTGATTTCTGCATCTTATTTCTGGTCTAACACTCTAGATGCTTTCGTTTTTTTATCACGGCCCAATGACCATCACTTTGGCCAATGTTTATATGTTGACCGGCCTTAGAATAAAAGGATCAATGCAACCTTATGACTTCTTAAGTGCTGGATCCAAGAAATTAGCCAAAATATCAGGCTACACAGGTTGGGCAAGCTACATTCTGAACCATATTGGAGATGGATCAACTGTTAGCGAAAGAGAACATGCGGCTTTTCTGAACACGTGGTTAGAAAGGTTCATCTTCTGCGGGTCATCTTGTGGTCCAACTTATAATCATAAACTCATGGCAGAGCATCTGACGGTAGGCGTTGAGATTCCTCTCTAAAAGTATCTGTTGGGATCAGCTTACCATTTGATGCATCAGGTGCCCGCTCAACTGCTGAAGAATGAAGTAGTGCACACAATCAGCGGCCCTTGGTGGCTAATACAAATGTGGTTAAATTTGTATATGCATAAGATTGTAAAGCCAAATCTCTAGAGTTTGAGCTTTCCCTCCTCCAACTTTGATGAGAAATACAGAGGCGAAGAAGGAAGATCTTCCTTCCTCTATCTACATGAATGAACTAGAGCATCTTTCACTTTCCATTTATATGATCTCTGGTGGCAAGAATGGCACTGTCACCTCTTCTGTGGGTCAGTCCATCCTAGATGCATAGCTCTGGATGGAGATTTCGCTTCTAACAGTGAGGTAACCTACCATTGCTTTTTTCAGAAAAATGATTCGATAAATTCCCCTGTCAACTATTCTAACAGACTTTTTTAGGACACTGAATCCGATCCCCCAAGCATGGATAGGAAGGGGCATCCTATAAATTATTATCCACTATGCCGAGCCTCAAGAATGGGATCAACTGCACCCACACTGAAGAAACTAATGAAAACCCAAGCTGCCTCTATAATTGTAACATATCAATCTTCAAAGCGCAAGGAGGCCCAAGGGACAACCCAAAAAACCATTACTGGGAAAAGACTTCGCAGAACAAGACCATCAACTGCCCAGATAAAACAATTCATCCTCTTCTCAAAATGATATTCAATTTCTAATCCTATTTCTTTCTTCACAATTATCAACCATTGCATCCCAATCTGCTCTTGGTACTGAACTGTTGTCCCAGGCATTTAAATCAACATCAACTAAACCTTCATCGGCCGATCCTCAAAAGGAGCCAATTTTGGTTGAACCAAATGAAGCTTCTAAGACTATAGAAGATGAGAACCCTTCCACTTCAATCCCTGATGTTGGCAAGGTATCTCCTCAAAATTCTTAATTCTTATTCAATTTCTACCCTTGTCTGACCATTTATCACACCAGATACTCCCCGAGGAAATATTTACGCAAGAGCAGGAGTCTGACAGTCTACCCATTGAAAATGATCCTGTTGTTGTTGACACCCAGACTGTCGAACCTCCAGTCCAGCAAACGATTGATGGTAAGAAAGTCATATGGCTATTTTATCCTTCTGCAACAAGCATGAATTGAAAAATCTTCCTTGATGTTTGTAGATACCGATGTTGAAAGTTCAGAGCTGATTTAACCAGATACCATTGGTGCATCATCAGCCATTCCTTTTTCTCAGATAGAAGCTATCCTAGAATAGGTACAGTATTTACTTCACCATTCATCTTATTATCAACTGATTCAATCCTCCTAACAAGATTTTCTTACATATAGGTACTTAATTCTCTAGCTCATAGCTACTCTTTCAATCTTGAAGAGTATATAGATGAAGATGAAATCAGCTCATCAGCCACCTCTTCTAAAGAAGTTTTATCAGAAGAGACCAGGAGTCGGCTAAGGGACATATTGCCAATGCTTGAGAAGGATATAGCCGATTTGGTCCAAGATGTAGATTCAATGCAAATAGTCTTCTTAGCCATTAAGGATAATTTATCCCTAGATCTCATCAAAGTCTTATCACCTTTATCCATCATTGAAGATCAAGCGCCAAAGGTAAAATGGCTCAGAGGAATCTGTCTAATCGCAAACCTTTGTTGGCCAAGAAGAACTCCAACAGACAAGAGGCAAAAGAGTTGACACAGCTGATCGATAATTTGAAGAACTCCCCCCTCAGGATCGAGCTAGAGCTGAACCAACTAGAAACCAAGCATGCAGAACTTGAGAAGGAACTAGAGAATATGAAGGCTGCCATTGATCGCCACAACCAATCTGACTCAAATACCCAATGCCATTAAGCAGAAGAAACAGGAAATGCTGACCAAGGTCAAAGAGGCAAGGCCATCTGCAGCAGACTTGAGAATATTCCTAGATCAGCCAAAGAAGACAAGCAACAAATCACAGAAGTCGATACTATCCAGCTAGAAGCATTGAAAACAATCTAGGATGTTCTAAACTTATAATCTACATACCAACATGTATTTTGTGTGGAACCAATGATAACCATATTTTCTGTCGATCTATTGTATTTCTTGTCTTCGCTAAAGAGCCGATTTGAAAATAGCCGATTCCAGACCTCTAACCTTAATCCAATTAAGTCTAAAAACATGACTTTCATTAAGAAAACTCCTCAATCTTCTGTCCTCAGTTATCAATGTCGCATTCTCTTCGGCATTAGTGAGGTGGCGCTTCGACTTCTATTAATTGCAATTGCCTTTTGCACATCCTGAGATATCTACTACCTCGCTTCGTGGCTATAAATACTAGCCGAGGGCTCTGGCCTCAAACACATCTATACTTGTAACTGCTCCTGTTTTTTGCACTTCTCCGCCTTCACAAACCCTGTAGCGGGTTTCTTCCCCTTTTTCGTAGATCCAATCAAACCTTATGGCTAGCGAGGACAATCGAGGCAAGCGCGCGGCGGAGGAGGTTCTGAAGGAGAACCTGCCGATGAGCCAGTGCCTCCGCCGTCTGAGGTGAGATCGATATCTTCTGCTCATGGCAATGAACTTCTCTAACTTGTTTATAGGTTCGTCCTGAATGACAGCCTTCATCCACTTCCTCCTAGGGCCAGTGAGCCCTCCAATGCTGCATTTGATGCCGCCTCCACACTGAATTCATTGTCGGACTCCTCTGACTCCTACAACGGCGATGATGCCGGCGTTTCCTTCAGGAGTGGAGGGTAGCCTAGGACCGTTATTCCAAGGCAACTCAGGAGAATGATTAGCTTGAGATCCATCTTGGGGCTTCTCAAGCCACCCTCCTTGCCGCCGAGGAAGAGGCCAACGCTGCTCGGGCACTGCTGGCCAAATCTAGCGCCATGGTGGCCAGTAAGATGAACTCCAAGAAAACTCTTCTTCTAATTTCCACTATCTTTATCTTGATAGCTCCTTTGTTTCTGTGATCGCTAGCCCTGACAGTGTAGTTGGAGTCCCTCCGACTAGCGGCAAATGTGGCTACGACGACTGTCAATGCCCGAGGCCCCCTTATCAACGCCCACCTCCATGACGTCCTAGCCTATGTCTAGGAGATTGCCCTTCATGGCGTCCGTCGTGGCGTATCGGTGGCGCTAGCCGCAGCGTAGGTCTAGACCGTGTACGATCTCCATACCATGGAGACCGGTTTCTCGATGGGTGATGGCCCCGAGGAGCATGAGGAGTTGATCGAGGACTTCGTCAATGAAGCGGAGGCCATTGTGGACATCACATCCGCTCAGGATGTGATAAACAATATCTTTGATTAGTTTGTATTTAGGGCAAACTAATCAATGAATAAAATTTTATGTTTTTCTATGATGAACTTTCTGTAATGTCTTTGTATACATCATGATTGTCTCTGTGTTTGTTTTTGCTCTATAGACGATACATCTCGTATTGGCTTTTCCCCCTTTTGGGGTAATTTTAAGCTAAAGGCAATACCCTTCTAGTACCGGCTATTAAAGCCGATGACTGAACAAATTAGCTGTCAAGTATTGATCCAAATGCTAGGATAATATCTCTTTAGACATTTTCCATTGATCACTTTATGATAGGTTGCACTAGAACTCTTCAGATCAAAGATCAAACAATTGATCGATCTAGGCCAGACATCTCATTAAGCAAAACAATCTTTAAATTCCTCTAATAACACTTCTATCAACTCTTGCTTGTACTTAGGATCTGACTTAGCATTGACATACGTTGGCCTAGGCCTATCTCCAGGACCAATGCCTATCTCCTCTAATTCATCAGTCGACGTGAAGCCATGCCCTAGTTTACCACCTATACCATCTATTAGATTATCCATTAAAATAAACTCTCAGAGCCGATTGCTTGGATTGGCTGTTGGCTTTCATCATTGATTTTAATAAAGCCTCCTTCCCATAGCTTGCTAGAAAAACATTCAAAGTCTTCCAGTTTCCAATATACTAGATCGGCTATTGCGATACTCACAGAATCATCAGCATGAACCAGCTCAACCTCGTCTTCATGCCACTGAATCAAGCATTGATGCATAGTCGATGGTACACAATAATTTGCATGAATCCAATTACGACCAAGGAGTAAACTGTATGAACCTTTTCCATTAATGATGAAGAATGTGGTGAGCAAAGTCTTGCTTCCGATTGTCAATTCGACGTATATTGCCCCCCTAGTCTTGGAAGCATTACCTCCAAAATCCTTAAGCATCATGTCAGTCTCAATCAAATCTCCTAGTCCCTTGCCAAGCTTGCGAAAAGTAGTATAAGACATAAGATTAACAGAGACACCTCCATCCACCAACATTTTGCTCATCGGCTTCCCATCGACAAAACCTTTTACATACAAAGCCTTTAAGTGCCGATGCTTGACTGGCTTATCAAATATAGCTTGTTGTACAACTACCAACTTGGCAACTATCTCCTCATACTCCAATTCATCAAAATCTGAATAGACTTCTTGGTCTACTGGAGCTCTAAATTCTAATGGCAACAGAAAATCCATTTGAATATTAGCTGATGGTTGACCCCTATCGGCTGTTTGTTTAGCATGCCACACTTGAGGTCTACCAGATGCCTGAGCCTATTCTAGCTCTCTATTCCTTAGACGTTGCACTCTTCTTTTATGGCTTTTTGTCAAACCTCCTAGACACCATTGCCATTTCTACCAAACATACTCTTCCTTGTCACCTTCTTCTTCATAATTAGCATAGTTTTTATCAACGACTCGCTTCCCAAGCCGATCATGAATACTTCTATTTTTTTTAAGCGCCGATCCACATTATTATGATGATACTCATCTCAAGTATGAACAGACCGGCGGTTGGCTTGAGATTGCCTAAACTCCCAATATTGCTCACTACACTCTGGACAATCATTTCTAGTATGCAATTTCAAACCTTCATTCCAAAAATGTCTGAAGAAAGGATAATTTCAATGTGATTCAGCTTGCTTTGTTTCATACCTCTCTTTTTTCCTATTGACGCTGGTATTCTTTCTCTTCTAACCAACGCTGATAATCCTTTTCTCTCTACTATTGCCATTTATTCAACAAAATTTGAGATGTGACACGTGGCCTTATTGCCCCATCCCTTGACGTCTCTCCTTGCTCATATCGGCTCTTATGTTGGTCACAACGTCTTTTAATCTCTCTGTATTCATCAGCCGATATTTGCATCTTCGGGTCTATGGTTCCGGCTTCTTTGGCCCTAGTTGATGTTAGTACTTTAGTTTTCCCTTTGAGCAACCTAGCTTCAACCATGTTCTGATCTCATGGGAAAGGATTATCATCAACTTTCATCTTCCGAGGTGTATCAAATTTGAGCTTCCCTTTCTGGATAGCCCTCTGTATTTGTTGTTGAAAAATTCTACACTCAGTAGAATGAGAAGTAGCGTTATGAAATTTGCAGAACTTCTTATTCTTCAATTGATCAGGAGTTAACATAACATGATTGGTGGGCAACTTGATCTGTCCCCTCTCAAGCAAGAAGTCGAAGAGCTTGTCCGATTTTGTGACGTCGAAATCATAGCTTTCTTCAACTCCTTTTCCCCAAGGATTTAGCACCATTACTGTCTTCTTACCCTAATTCCATTCGGCCATAGCAATCTTTTCTTCTTCATCATCCTCATCGCCATCATCAACTACATATGGACTATAGGCTTCGGCAATTGTGGCACTCTTCTGAAATCGGGTATCTCTATGCATATTCTAGAATTGGCTATTGAGCGCTGCCACTCGTTGAGCCAACTGACCTAAATTGTCAAACTCTTGCCCCAGCAGCTTCTCTCTCCATGTTGACAACATTCCTTAGACAGCTAAAGCAGCTAGCTGATCATCAGTTAGATTCAATGAGAAGCACAAATTTCTGGTCTCTTGGAACTTCTGAACAAACTCGGCACCCGATTCATTAGTTCTCTGCCTTATGGTCGTCAAATCGGTAATTTTCTTTTCTCCTGTCCTAGTATAAAAATAAGTATGAAACTTTTTCTCTAGGTTAGCTCAATTAGCAATGGAATTGACTAGTAATGATAAAAACCAAGTGAAGACTGGTCCTAACAGGAACAAGGAGAAGAAACAAACTTGGTGAGCCTCTTCAATGGATGCTTTGCCCAACTATGTAAGATACCAACTGATATGTTCTATTATGCTTGTGCTATCTTGGCCAGTGAACTTAGCAAACTCTAGAAGCCTATAATTTGTAGAAAGAGCGACCAAATCATACCACTCTAGATATGGACGTTTGTACGAAAAGGTCTGCCCTTTTGGCTTCAAACCGAACTGATTCTTCATCATCTCGGTCACTCTGACCAACAACTCATCAGCATTTGAATCTAGATTTCTTTGCAATTGCTGACCCATCTACGGATTAAAATTTTGGGTACCTTGATAACCCGGATTTGGAATCATATGAAGGGTATTGTAATCTGTCCCATAATGATATCCTTGTGGGATCTCTATCTGTTGGGTCGTTTGCTGATTTACTGCTTGAAGTCTTTGGTTGTAGATGTTGGGTCCATGTCTCTATGAATCCTTATAACTGATGGCGCTATTTTTGGAGCCAACGACGGTATTTGGCCTAATGTGTAAAAATTAACCATTTGATTCTGAACTTGCCCCGTCGGCTGTTGCACATACTGCACTGATGATCCAAGATTATTTTGTATTTGATTAGTAGTGGTACCTTAAACTTGCTTAGATGAGTTCTGAACTGCCTGGACATCATCATTACCAGTTAGTGCTGCTTCTTGATGGCTAGTACTGGCTTGACTAGTCCCCTGAGTCGATGGATGTGGAATGTTGTAATAAGCTGGTCCAACCTGATCAATTGGACATCCATGAAGCACCTCTTTCATGGTATTGTGAAATGTGTTTAAGAAAGCTGTATTATGGTTCAACATGTCATCATGAATAGATTTGTTTACAGCATCTATGAAGAAACGCCTATCATCAGCTTCGTCTGTATTTGACTGCCCATGCATCAAAACTCTTGGTAGTGGATATTTCTGAACAACTTTATTGTCACGTGTCTTGGTGTAGGACAACAAACACTTGTTCTGAAATTCTTCTATAGCTTTACTGATGACATCTTTATCCTCATCAAGTAGGTTTTCATACGGCACCATAAGGATGTCCCTATTGTTGTGAGTTGCCATGACAATTGTGGGGTCCCACTAGGCGTGCCAGAACATGTGTCGACACGAAAATGTCAACACAGAGCAAGCCAGAAAGATCTGCTTGGTGGGGAAAGGCTGGAGATCCGCTTGGCTTCAACATAGGACTAGCCGATCCTGCAAATTCCTCCCGAGGGCATGCCAATCAATTTGACCTGCAATTGACAAGGAGAGAAAAGTTTATCAGTAATTTAGGGTGGAACATACTGATTTTGCCCAGACAGTTCCAAGTGTGCTGCTTCGGAAGCAGCCAGACAGAACAATCGACTAAATAGCCGATACGAGAAGAAATCGGCAGCTAAGGACCGTGATATTCATGGATCACGATTGATTCATGATAACAAGTACAATGCACCTAGACATAAGTAACATTATCAGCTAGGTAGATTTAACCAGTGTAAAGCATTGAGCCGATAAGTTTAACGAGAAAAGATATAACATGCAAACAAATCGACTGTCTAGTACAGATGAATCTACAAACGATCTGAATCTAATCTGTTACCATCAATAGTGAGGGTCGACCGGATCGATATAACTATGATAATGATAACAATCCAAACCCAAGAAATCCATAAACCCATCTATATGTTGACAGGTTCATGAAAAACATGCTATATATGTGAGAGCACAGGCGAATCGATGAAAATAGCCGATTCAGGTAGAAAAGGGATTACAACATGAGAACAATCGACTATTCAATATGGACAGATCTATAAACTCATCAGACCTAACCTGTTATCTTTAACAGTGGGGTTCGACCGGATCAATGACAGCCGTGATAAAGACAACAAATCAAACCTTTAAAATAAACAGATCTATTCACATTTAACAGAATTATGAAGGCACACTATAAGCGTTAAAGTGCAGGCGGTTGGCTATTTAGCCGATGCAGGCATAGCAAACAATCACTCAAAAGCAAATCTACCAACTAGCATACTCCGATCTAAAGTACTAACAGTGGAGATCGACCAGTTCGTTACATCCATAATAACGAGTTATAGACCAGATTCAACTAGCTAGTAAACCTTCTCAAGATCAGACATGCCTTAGCCGCGTACTATGCATGATCAAGATCAAAGTAGAATAGCTGATAAAACATAATCCGTCATTTAAAGTAAGAATCATCGCAATGTGACAAGATAAACGATGGACTAAAAAGATGTGAGGCCGATCTAGATCAATCTCGATCGGGTAGGTTGATATTGCTAAAACTAATGACAATAAGAACATCAGCAAGATCGGTAACTTAATTAATCTACCCGAAGGATGCCACCCTTAGGCAGAGCCGATAACTTGACCTTAATCTAATTCGAGCAGTGGAGGTCGAACTTAACCGATGCAGCCGTACTTGAACTAGATAAGGATCGATAACTAGCTTATACTAGAGGTCGCACGAGGTCGACCGGACTGATGCACAGAGGAAGGATCCCGTTTACTTACCATGGAATTTCTCTGTACCCTGGGAACAGCCGATAATGGAGTAGAATTTAGACTCTTTGGGAAGGAGTTTACTCCTATCTGGAAGGATTTAAGTCTACTGCTTGGTTTTGATTCCCCCTATGCCATTGATTTTGATTTAATTCTGCAAGATTTTGATAGATCTAGATTTTGGAAAGATATTTCAGGAAAAACAGAATTTGAATACCCAAGAACCAACGATATTCATAACCCCACTCTACGTTTTATGCATCGTTGGCTTGGAATGTCCTTGTTTCCTAGATCTGACACTCGCACAGTATGTATAGATGATTTAAAATTACTTTATGCCATGGTAAAACAAAAAAAGGTCTCACCTGTGAAATGCATGACTCATCAATGGTTAGATGTTTTCTCCCGCACTGGAAATATTGAATGCACCTCACTTGTCACTCGCATTGCTAGTAATTTGGATCTGCTTACTAATGCTTCAATTCTTTATATTTCTGAGCTACGTTCGTATATTGATTTTGAATATTTTCGCCAAGCTCATATGCTAAAGAGAGGGCCTAACGATACAGTTATTATGATTTATCGCGGTTATACGAACGAAATTCCGTTACCTAACCGGAATTTCAGTTTGTATTCCATGTATTCACACTGGTACAGAACAAAGCTTTACTCCCGGTGGAGAACCCCCTCTAGTCCCGGTTCCTCACCCGGGAGCAAGCATCCGGGACTAAAGGGGGGTCCTTTAGTCCCGGGTCAGGAACCGAGACTAAAGGGGGACTTTTAGTCCCGGTGGGTAACACCAACCGGGACTAAAGGTCCTCCCAGCTTTAAAAAAAATAATCCCTCCCACCACTGCGTCCCGTGAGATTCGAACCCAAGACCTCATGCATTGCCTCGCGCATAGCTTACCACCCCACCTACACAACACATCTGACAAAGGATGGGATGCTTCCCTTTTGAACTAACCCATCGGGGGACCTTTAGTCCCGGTTGGTATTACCAACCGGAACTAAAGGGTCCTTTAGTCCGGGTTGGTGTTACCAACCGGGACTAAAGGGTCTACCTTTAGTCCCGGTTGGTGTTACCAACCGGGACTAAAGGTTAGGGACTTTTAGTCCCGGTTGGTGGCTCCAACCGGGAGTAAAGATCCACCTTTAGTCCCGGTTGGTGTCTCCAACCGGAACTAAAGGTCCCCTGCCACTGTGCCGAGCGCAGTAGCCGTTGGGCAGGGACCTTTAGTCTCGGTTGGAGACACCAACCGGGACTAAAGGTCTCTCTAGTCCCGGACGCAAAAAATGCCGGGACTAGAGCCCATTTTGACCTCGGATGAAAGGTCTGTTCTCTACTAATGTCACTGACCTTATCTTTAGAAAGAGTTGGTGCAGCACCTTGCAGGAGTGCATCTACAAGGATGACACATGCAACATACCTCAACATGGATACAGCACCAGAGGAAGCTGCGTATGCTAGCTATGCCGGTTGGGATCGCCCGGGAACTTCTCGGCACCACCGACCTGCGCTAGCTGAACATTCTGTTTGGAGCCAACCTACACCAGAGGCTTCAGGAGACACTTGGCCAGGGGCTACAAGTGAGCAATGGTGGTCAACACACCCCATTACCATCCAAGTACTGGGCAATATAGCTGGTCAGACCAAGAAGTGAACTCTGGTGGATACCATTCTTAGGGAGGACGAACATCCTTCTCTGGACGTGGTTGTCATGATGTGCAGCAGTCATATGCGCGCATTGACAACAGGCTCGGGACATTGGAAGAAAGAACCAGTGAAATACAAGGAACGTTGCGTGACCATACTGAATGGCAAGCTACGATGGGAAATGAGGTGGCCCAGATCCATCAACAACAAAATCTCCAACTTCAACAGATAGATATGATGTTCCAGCATTTTGGCATCCGCCCACGTCATTGAGGCAACAACTAGTCAAGAACCAGCTTGGGGAGACCCACCCCGAATTCAGGTAAGTATCAATAGCTTCTGTTTTTATTTTATTTTTATTGTTATTTTTGTTTTTGTTTTTTTATAACAATTGCTACAAATAAAAACAAGCTGGTTCTCCCGAGTTTATTAAAAAAATTGCTACAAATAAATAGGAGTCTTCTCTTTTGGATATGATAAATAGTTACTCTGTTGTAATTCCTTTCAAGTACCTAGTTTTCAGTTTAAGATTCTCCCGAGTTTTGGATAAATTTGATTTGATATAACTACTTGCTCTGAACTTGAAACTCGTGGGTAGCATATGCTTGATCTAAGTCTAGGTAGTTGACGGATATGATATGAGATGGTCTGAGCTGCTATTTATCTTGTTCCAAAGTGAAACTAAGTTTTAGAGTATTTATCTTTTGAAAAAAAAATGATCATGATGAGTTCCTTAATGACCAAAGCTTAAATTCCTACCACAACCACATATGCTGTTTAGACTAGGAAAACTTTCTACTTATATGTTGCTTGTATTTGCATTGAGTTTTGTAAAGCCTTGAGACCCTTGCACTGGTAGAGAGACCGGCTCTACTCCCGGTTGGGAACCCCTTTTAATCCCGGTTTCCCAACCGGGAGTAAGAATCCGGGACTAAAGGGTGCTTCCCTTTAGTCCCGGGTCAATAACCGGGAGTAAAGCTCCCTCCTCAGTACAAAAAATAAACGAATTTCTTGAGACCTCGCTTGCGCTGTGTGGGATTCGAACATAAGACCTCTCTCATCACGCATAGATTCCTTACCAACTCAACTGCACACCACATGTGACATAGTCCTCTGCGCTCCTACTTTTAAATTGACCCGTGAGGGACCTTTAGTCCCGGGTGGGAGACCTTTAGTCCCGGTTCGTAATACCAACCCGGACTAAAAGGTCACCCTTTAGTCCCGATTGGTGTTACCAACCGGGACTAAAGGTTGGAGGACTTTTAGTCCCGGTTGGTGGCTCCAACCGGGAGTAAAGGTCCACCTTTAGTCCCGGTTGGTGTCTCTAACTAGGACTAAAGGTCTCCTACCACTGTGCCGAGCATAGTAGCCGTTGGGCAGGGACCTTTAGTCCCGGTTGGAGACACCAACCGGGACTAAAGGTCTGTCTAGTCTCAGGCGCAAAAAATACCAAGACTAGAGCCCATTTTGGTCTCGGATGAAAGGTCTGTTCTCTACTAGTGTTGTGAGGAACTTATCATGCTTTTAAAATCAAGATCACGTACATGCCACTCAAATATGCACTACTCCAGCACTGGGGTAGACACAAAAATATGCCTTTCATTTAGATCCACCCAAAAATATTCTACTCCTACACTGGGAGTAAACAAAAACATGCTTGTTAGGTTTCCACTCAAAATGAATGCTCCATATTCTTATTGTTATCTCTCAAAAGTTGTGTTGCAAAAAGAGACATGAGGCTATGCAAACGTATTGAAAAAATGGACACAAAGAAGTCCGAAGTATTGAAAAAAGAAGAGAGAAAAAGAGAAAGAAAAGAAAAAGAAAGATGAGAATAAAGATAGCTCATGTTCTAACAAAAATATTTCAAGAGAGATATGTTTCAAGGAGCATAGTGGAATTAGGTTAGCCACCTCAAATATCCACCAAATATCCACACACATGCACATCTTGATTTGATTGTATGACATTTTCCTCTCTGGGTCCGAGGTTTAACTTTACAATATATGCATTGCAAGTATACTCATGCTTTCTCCCTACCTATGAGCTTCACAAAAGCTTTAGTTATAGGAAGAAAAAGGCAACAACAGGTTATGCCTTGGTGAGGATCCAAAAATACCACATATATAGAGAGAGACTTGAGGGTGAGATCCACAAATACCATATGAAGAGAGACTTGAGAGTGTCATACAAAGAAATATCTAAGTTTTATTTAAAAACATACAAAACCTCTGGAATGATGGTTAAGTAAAAGAACTTGAGATATAGTGCTTGACTTGATCGTTCTGTCTTTCAACTGCTCAAGACCCAAGTGAAGGCTAAGAAACCCCGTGATGTTGAAGATAATATGGGTAAGTTTAAAAAGTTAAATCAAGTTTATTTTAATCTAGAGGAGAATTTTTTATTGAACGCCTATGTATTTTTTAGGAGTGAAATCATTGTAGCAACTCCCGATCCATTCTTCAAGTTTAACTTTGCTCAGGGACTGGCAAAGAGTAAGCTTGGGGGTTCTTGTTGATGGTCGCTACAGCAAAAATAAACCATCAACTTTACCTGCTTTTATTCTTAAAACCAAACATCAAGATAGGATTAGAAGCTTTAAACTAATGAATTGCACAAGTCTTGGTAAATATTTGTATGCAGGTGAATTTAGCTATTCTACGGGCCAATTTGGGCCATAATACGTCAAGTAATTTTGGTGATCCCTGACGGACTCAACTAAAAAAGGCCTATAGACCAGCATCCTAGACTTACCACCAAAGACCAGGGTGAGAGGCTGACGGGGGGTCGGCCAACAACTGTTAACACCAAAATTTGTTAAGCCTACCCTGGAAAGGAAGGAATCAGACCTATGGTGTCAAAAACAAGAAAATCTCCTAATTAAGAAATATTTGTGAGCCGGCCAGAAAATATCCCTTAATATATCTGGTAGAGGCTTGACGTCCAGAAGCTCCTCGCGTGAAGATAAAGGGAAGATTATTTAATTATACTTGGCAAGGAATGACAAGATATGCATCACGTGAATAGAATAAGAAAGCAAGAAGCTAGAAGATTAAAGACAACAGAGACGTGCATGCACACAATATTAAAAGGGAAGGGAAGTCCTAAAGAAAGAATTCTAGTGTTTGCGTTTGATTGCGTTGCACCTACACATATTTGATAGCCATTGGCCAGCTTCGAATAGGAAAAGGACGTCGCCATCGGCTGAGGCAAGACAAGGTCGGACTCCACAAAGGAAATCGTGGAGTCCAATTTATGTAAAATTAGTTTATTTCTTTATTTATAGGAATTTTTTAGCTCGTGTTTGTTTAGGACTCATGTCAAGCCTAGGGTATAAATATAAACCCTAGCTATTGAAATCAATCAATCAGTCAATATACAACTTATCTTTTTGGCTTCACGTCAACCCTTAAGAGCAGGAGTACTATAAAATCTCGGCGAGTTCTTCGGTGAGCAGGACTGCATCGGTTTCGATCTCCGGTTTGCTTGTGAGTACAGCCATGACTAGTGTTTTATCTTGTTAGGCTGCATTGTTTGATCTCTAGCCTGATTTGATTCTAGTTAGTTATCGATTTATATCTAATTTAGTAGGGCTGTATCGTTCGATCTCTTTCTCAATTCGGTGTAAATTAGTTATTGATATTGTCGTGTTTAATTTATTAAATATTATAATATCACTAATCTGCCTAGTTGAGATTAAGATTCATCGGCCTCTATCGTATTAATCTATCGTATTGTTGCTTTATCAGATAAGTTACCTTCTCTGACTTCAGATTACGCTTTGTCGACTGTTGTTTCTTAATCTTAATCGGTCATAGTGCGTGTCTAGAGGCTTGTCTTGCTGTGAAGAGGTTTATCAGCTAATAGTCTCTTATCTATCGGCTACCATCATCGCTGCATCCTATCGGTCTGTTTGATGGAGACGTTGGGTGTGAGTTTATTAGTTTATAGATCTATTTATTAGCAAAGCATGGCTCTATTCATTCACTATTTTTCCATCGTCTATATAGCCGATGGCCTATCCTTTCACATCTATAATATGTTTTCATGACTTTGTTGAATTATGAGTAGATCCGTGAGCTATTAAGTTTCAATTTATTGTTTATGCCAACGCTGCATCATCTTTGACATGTTTGGTTGCGATAGTAGATTGAATCTAATTAGTTTATAAGTTTATTTATATTAAACGAATAATTGTTTACATGCTATAATCTGTTTACATCACATCGATCGGCTCTATAGCCGATAGTTCGCTACATCATAGTATCGTGTCTTTTTCTCATTGGCTCTTTCTTTAAGATAGCCGATGGTCAGTGCCTTCACGCCATAATGTATCTACGAGTACTTATCTTCAATATGATTAGATTTGTGAATCTGATAGCTTTATTTCACTATCTTTATCAATGCTGCATCAGTTTGAACTATTTGATATGGATGTTAGAATGAGTCTAGATGGTTTATTAGTCTGCTTATGTTAGGATGTGTGATCATATACATGTTATGTTCTTTAAAATAGTTATCGGCTCAGTTTTACTTGTTTTTGTCTTGGTTAATCAGCCGTTAAGAACTGTGCTTGCGTGTTTTGCAATATTACACCATCAGGGTATTGACTCTGTACTTGATGGCCTTATTCATTGGCTATATAACAACATATTTGGAACTGTCTGGAGCAACACCGACATGTTCCACCTTAAATTACTAATCAACCCTTCTCTTATCAATTGCATGTCAAATTGACTTGCATGCCTTTAGATTCAAAATCGACTTGTCCTGTATTGGAAGGACGTTCAGGCTTGCAGTTGTGTCCACCGACGCGGTGATCCAGATTTCCGCGTCGACAGATTTTCTGCATGCCCGGTGGGACCACAATAGTCTAGATGGATGGCAAAGGAGCAATACTAGATGTTAAGGTCACTGAACTGCCTGAAGACTTGAGAGACGAAGTGGAGAAGGCAGCCATAGAGTTTGAAAACAAGTGCATGATGTCCTTCAGCAGAACCAGTGACAACAAGATTATGCAGAAATTTCCACAACCAAGGGTTTTGCTCTCAGGACAAACAGACCAGGTTGATGATCATCAGAAGAGGATTGTGCTAGAGGGAATCAATAAAAGTGTTAATGATGCCCTAGCCAATCACAACACAATGTTTCTAACAACACTCCGGAACATGATGAAGGAGGTGTTACATGGTACCCCAGTGCATCAAGAAGGGCCTACATATTTTAACATTCCTCAACCATCAGCTCAAGCAGCCATAGCTAGTACAAGCAAGCAGCCAGTTATTGAAGAAGTTCCACAAGTGCCAGATTCACCACAAGTTCAGCAGTCACCTGGTCAACCTTCACAACACGCAAACTTAACATGCACTACGCCAGATTTGCACATCACTGCCGGCATCATCACTGCCGGATTTGTGAGAACCGGCAGTGATGTACCTTCACTGCCGGTTATGAGCTTGAAAATGAAAAAAATGATTGGGGCTAGGCTAAAACCGGTAGTGAAGGACTACATCACTGCCGGTTTGTGGCCTGAACCGGCAGTGTTTTGGCAGGCACTCATCACTGCCGGTTTAAGCCAAGAGCCGACAGTGATTGGGCTCTATCACTGTCGGTTCTAGCCAAGAATCGATAGTGATAAGCCTACAACACAAAAAGGCTGCAGCCGTCCTCTCCTTCCTCCTCTCTTCCATCTCGAGAACAGAGGCGCGCATTTGGACCCTTCCCTCCATTGTCGCGGCTGCTCTTCACCATGAAGCTAGTGCTTGGATTTTAAAGAATGGCTTGATCTTTTTGCTTTAAGGATAGTAACAAACATCGACTCCTTTGATTTTGTTGCTTAATTAGCTTTGTTTTGATGGCTACATTGCTTGATTCTCATTCTAGTTCTTTCTTCATTCTAGAGAGCACTTTTCCAATTGGACATTTGTGTCAGGCTCAAATTGTGGTGAATCCATCATCCAAAAGGTTGGTGTCTATGAACACATTTAAATTCCTAGCTAATTATTCCATGGTGGTCAAGATCATCATTGTTAGTATGTGATGCTATAATTAGTTCTTAGAAGTAGAGTAGAATAGTTGTTCTTCAATATTGTGCAATAATTGTTTTTTACTATGATTTTCAATTTACAGGGCCGGGGCTACCAATTTCAATTTTCCAATAATTAGTGTACAATAATGTTTTCCAAAAATGATACTTTCGAGCTACAATTGTTGTTCATGAAGCTCGATTTCTTATTAATTCTTTGTAATTACTGTCTCAGTATTTTTTTGTGCAGAGATGGATCAAGAGTGGATGCATCTGTCCCGAATGGACAAGCGGTACATGCATGGCGTCAGCCAGTTTATCACCGATGCCAAAGCCCATGCTGGGAATGGGAACCCTATCTTCTGCCCATGCAAAGATTGCAAGAATCATAGGAACTTTTATCTAATTGAGTCTATACGATCGCACTTGATTACCAGGGGGTTCATGCCAAACTATACGATATGGACTATGCATGGCGAGGTTGGTGTGAATGTTCTGTAGGAAAACGATGATGATGTGGACATGCCTGACGTAGCCATCCACGATGCTGATGAGGAACCTGGTGTCAACATAGAACCTATGGCCACAGTTAATAATATGTTTAGGAACACGCTAGCTGACGACACCGAGGATAATGATGGCATTTCACAGCTGCTATGTAATGTAGAGACCGGATGTCTTAGTGAAAGACAGCTGAGAAAGCTAGAGAAAATGAGACAAGATGGCAAAACACCATTGTGTAGGAATTGTCCAATGAGCAAACTGGAAGCCGATATCATGCTGTTAGAGTTCAAATCGACAAACGGATTGAGCGATAAAGGCTTCGATCAGTTGTTAGGTATAATAAGGAAAATGCTCCTAGAAAAAATGAGTTGCCAGAAAAGACATACTTGGCCAAGCAAATGATCTGCCCCATCAGCCTCGAGGTTGAAAAAAATCCACGTGTGTTCCAATGATTGCATATTGTACCATGGAGAAAAATATAAAGACTTGGGCAAGTGCCCCAAGTGTGAAGCTCCATGGTACAAGGAAGGGCCGTCAGATGAGGGCACCAAGACTAGAGGAGGTCCCGTAAAGGTTGTTTGGTATTTCCCTATAGCTTCCCGGGTGCATAGGCTGTTTGCTTGTGCAAAGTTAGCCAATCTTTTGCGCTGGCATGGCGAAGAGCGTAAGAAAGATACAATGATGAGGCACCCCGTCGATGGGCATGACTGGAGGACTGTCAATACTATGTTCTATAAGGATATCGGTGGACAGGTAAGGCACCTTTGGTTTGCTTTGATCACAGATGGGATGAATCCTTTCGACCAGGTTAGAAGCAATCATAACACCTGGCCAGTGGCGCTCTGTATATACAACCTTCAACATTGGGTCTATATGAAGCGGTCGTACATCTAGATGCCACTACTGATCCAAGGGCCAAGACAGCCTAGGAATGACATCGATGTGTTTCTGGAACCAGTGATCGATGAACTAGGGAAGATGTTTGAAAAGGGTGTGCTGGATGTTTGGGATGAGTACAAAAAGGAATATGTCACGATCAAGGAAGTACTTATCGCTACAATCACCGACCTGCCAGGTCGAGGTTCGTTGTCTAGAGAGAAGACAAAAGGCTATACTCAGTTTTTATCTTGGACATCATCGAGAACACGGCATCTAATGCAAGTGGTCAGCTATGGACGTGTGAACTCAGTTTTTTCATCCCTAGGAGGGGTTCATATCATCGGAACCATATCCATGGGACGGGAATACAGAGCCCGGACATGATAAGTGCCCAATTAAGTGCCGTGCGCATCTGTTTAGAGGCACTTCGACGTATTTGCTATGATGTGCCTAATTTCTCACACTTCAAGGCACTTGCTTTGAATGCTGGTGATATCCCCGTCCCGCAAGAAAGCGAATGGTTTGCAAGCTACAACCATGTGGATGTGTCGAGTGCTTGGACGACACTGATGCGGTAAATCTACCAAATAACTCAAAGATAGTTTATATGGAACACCGTAGGTTCCTACCTAAGGATCACCCTTACCGCTGGAACAGAAAAGATTTCAACGGTGCTATTAAGAAACGCTTAGCTCCAAAATATCAAGACGGCCCGATACTTTGAGAAATCAACAAACTAGAGGTTGTCGTTGGGAAGGGGGACAATGCAGTAGCAGCGCCTAATGGGAGCGTTTGGAAGAAAAATCAGTTTTCTAGAAACTACCTTACTAGCCATTTCTGAGTGTATGCCACTGTCTTGATCCCATGCACATCACTAAAAACGTGTGCGCTAACACTCTTAACACCTTGATGGACACCGGGGGGACATCGAAGGATTCACTAGCCACACGCCTAGACATGCAACACTTGGGAATCAGGAAGGAGCTGCATCCCGTGGAGCTAGAGAATGGCCAGTTCATACTTCCGGTTGCGTCATGGACATTGAAGAAGGAAGAAAAGCGTGCGCTTATTTCTTTCTTCAATGAACTCAAAGTCCCGACGGGCTACTGTGCAAACCCGAAGAAGCTAGTGAACATGAGAGAACTCAAGTTCAACTATGGCCCTATGAAGGCCCATGACTGTCATGTCATTATGACTCAGCTGCTCCCTATTTCCATGCATGGTATCCTCCCCCCAAAGGTCCGTGCCCCAATCATAAAGCTTTGCTCGTTCTTCAACGCGATCTCAAAAAAGGTCATTGATGTGTCCACACTAGAGCAGCTGCAGCAGGACATAGCCGAAACTCTCGTTAGGCTTGAGATGCATTTCCCGCCGACTTACTTTGATATCTCATTGCATCTGCTCATTCATCTTGTTGACCAAATTAGAGCCCTTGGCCCAATGTACCTAGATCAGATGTTTCCTTTCAAAAGATTGATAAATGTTTTCAGGAGGTATGTTAGGAACAGATTCAGACCAAAAGGGGGCATGGTTGAAGGATGGTCAACGGAGGAGGTCATTGAGTTCTGCACATATTATCTAGAATCAAAAGGGTCGGAGTTCTAGAATCTCATCATGAGGGAAGACTACGTGGCAAAGGAACGATCGGGGAGAAATCTGTTACATTAGACGACCCTGTTTCTTTCAGACAGACACAGTTTGCTCTTCTCCAGCAAGCCGAGGGTGTAATGCCATACACATATGAGCATAGGCAATCGCTGCAAACTCTGTAGCCGAGCAGGTCACAGGCTTGGCTAGATAAAAAACATAAGGAGGATTTTGTCAGCTGGTTGCGACGTCGCTTGCTTGGAATAAAGTTGGGTAATCAACTGGATGCCTTAGCCAAGGGGCCTTCAAGTACATATCTTAAGTACCAAGGGTATGAGATCAATGGATTAACATTTTACACAAAAAAAGCAAGATGGAAAGAGCACATACCAAAATTATGGTGTTCGTTTTGATGCTCACGATGAGAACGGCAATGTGCAGGCGACATACTATGGTTTCATAGAGAAGATATGGGAGCTAGCCTATAGTCCGTTGAAGGCAGCTCTTTTTCGCTGCCAATGGGTCTGGCTCGAGGAAATCAACACTGACAGCGAAGGGTTCATTACCGTTGATCTCACTAAGACCGTATACAGAGACGACCCCTTCGTCCTTGCAAGAGATGTTATGCAAGTCTTCTATGCAAGGGACAACAAGACAAAAGGAAGGCTAAAAGTAGTCCTAGAAATGAAAAGGAAGATTCTCGGTGTCGATGGAGTGATGGACGAAGAAGACTACAGGGGCTATCAAGAAATGCATCCATTCGGGGCGAACGTACCCCTACCTATCCTTCAAGAGGGTGACGAACCTGCTTACGTACGAATTGATCATAATGAGGCCCTCATTGTTGATGCACCTAAAGATAGTTAGATTATTGTTCACTATGTAATCATTATGCAGACGTATCAGTAATTCACACTGAATATTTAATTTATATTTTGTGCGCATGTCTACAATTTAATTATTGACTATGTAATCAAATATTAAGATGATGTTCACAAACACTATTATTTGATAATTATAGACCATTAATTAATTATCATAGAATTAAATAATCAAGACACAAATTTTTGTGTTATTTTAGAATATAAACTAACTGCATTATTTCTATTAATAAATATATAAAGAAAAGCAAACTAACCGAACTCTCTATCCTAGCTCAACGGTTAAGGCCGCGCACTCTGTACTCTAAGACCCGCGCTCGAATCCTAGGCGGGCCAAACTTTTTTGATTTTGCATTTATTTACTTATTTAGTAGTGCATTACGATGGGATAAAAGAAAAAAATAAAATCATTCTAACCGAACTCCCTATCCTAACTCAGCGGTTAAGGCCGCGCACTCTCGACCCCGTGACCTGCGCTCGAATCTCAGGCGGGCCAAACTTTTTTATATTTTTTACAAAAAGGCTGCGATGGCAGGCTCCAAACCGACAGTGTTTTTTTTATATTTTTTTACTAAAAGATGGCGGCAGGGCCCTTCACTGCCGGTTTTGGTTTTAAAACCGGCAGTGATAGCTTCTATCACAGTCGGTTGCTCAAACCGACACAGAAGGCCTAATTCACTGTCGGTTTTTAAACTAAAACCGTCAGTGATGTGTAGATGCTCCTCACATGCCAATAGTACTCCCATGACTACAATAGTTGGAACACTGCTCCCACCTACCTCGACAACTTTAGTTTAGAAATAAAAATATACCATGACTGCTAGCCCCTATAAAATGGTCCTCAGCCAGGAGCTAGCCTCTCCATGCATGTTGGTTTCAGCCAGACTTTATTAGCCGTGATACAATATTTTCCTCTCACAGCAAACCACAGATATCGTTATGCATCGTAGTCCACCAAAATGGTGCACACATGAGGTACTAGAAGAATGCTACTGAGGTACACAATTTTTTTGTAATTTTTTGATGTATTTCATTACTATCTAAATAAATATATCGTTCTTGTTAAAACTTTCCCACTGTAGTATCTAAATAAATATATCCTTTACATATATGCACCTTCACTGTCGGTTCTATTTAGAAACCGGTAGTGATAGCCACCTTCACTGTCGGTTCTATTTAGAAACCAGCAGTGATTACCACCTTCATTGTCGGTTCTATTTAAAAACCGGCAGTGATGTCCATGCCCCCCTATATAAAACAAACTGTCAGCCACATACATCGATCACACCCACCCACGAACTCTCTCAGTCTCATTACTCATGTTTCACTCTCACTTCTCAAGACATCCACTCTCTCTCTACGTGATTTGGTCATGGCTCCTGTATTTTTCAATGGTATTGATATGTTGTCTTCTCCAATATTGTATCTATATTCATTTGATCTATATTTATATTCATGTTTCTTTGCATTCTACATTTATATATATTCTTATTCCTTGCATTCGATCTATATTTAATTATGTTGCGACATTTTACTTGGAAGAATTTTTTGTGCATATATTTTATGTTCATATTTTTTTGCATTTTATCGATCAGGTGGTATGAACAACGGACCTCCCCCACCACAAGAACCAGGTTTCCACCCTAGCGATGAGCCATTCGCTCCTAATGTGGCCATTCCACGATTTCCCTGTTCCTAGCTATTGTATGAAATATTTTCCAACATCTTTTGTTTTTTGATGCTAACAAATAAGTGTAATTAGTTTAATATCATTGTTGCATGCATATATGTCGCAGACTATATCCCCAATAGATTGGCTGCGAACAGCACTTAGCTGGTTCTTTATCTTGGACATCATCGAGAACAGGGCATCTAATGCAAGTGGTCGGCTATGGACGTGTGAACTCAGTTTTTTATCCCTGTGAGGGGTTCAAATCATCGGAACCATATCCATGGGACGGGAATATAGAGCCCGGACATGATAAGTGCCCAATTAAGTGTCGTGCGCATCTGTTTAGAGGCACTTCGACGTATTTGCTATGATGTGCCTGATTTCTTCGCACTTCAAGGCACTTGCTTTGAATGCTGGTGATATCCCTCGTCCCGCAAGCAAGCGAATGGTTTGGCAAGCTACAACCATGCGGATGTGGTAAAATAGGTCACTTATACCTGAGTCGTGGTTATTTGTTGTTTATTATTGTAATAACATTCTCTAATTTTTTCTTTTCTCTGCATGCAGATTGCGCTACAGGACCTTACCTATGCTGCATGTGGCTTGTGGGCCGTTCTAGACCAAGCTACGGAGCAACTCGGGTACGATTGGGACTTCTGCAATGGAAACCTCGGCCAGCTCACTATAGAAGGACGCCAGTACTGCATAAGGATTACTAACAGGGGCAGTGGTCGTTCAGTAGGTTACATCTATGGCCGACCATTCTTTCGGTATTGTGAGGCACGAGAGAGTGCACTCATACGGGCATTGGACTTCATCGATACAAGCGGATACATAATCCGTGACATCAACTACCATATATGGCTACAGAGGCATGTTAGTGTGCGTGGCCCGATCGATCCCGACAGTGATTCCGATAGTAATTAATGTTTATTTAGCTAGGTTTTCAAGGTCGTAGTTTAATTATGTTCTAATTTTAATATGTACGGCTTTTATGTGTTTAATTATTATCATGCATGTAATTCGTGTAACATTTGTTGGGCAATTAGAAATATACATTCCAGTGTCCTATTGGTCTCAAAATTATTCTCAGGCTTGCACATGCCACGTGTGAAGGAAACACCAAGTTTGGGATTTTTTAGAGATGATTTGCTACTTTCTGAGGTTTAATTGAATTTCCGCGCGACGAGACTGTTTAATTATAGGTTGAACTGAGTCTACCCACGAAAAGATCTGGAATGGTGCCAAACTTTTACACAGGTCTCTAATGTGCCCTAGGGATAAGAATTTTGTGGAGGTGGATGAAAAAAATCTATTGGGTCCAAGATGAAATTCACCATCTTTTGTCTCATTTGGCACAGAGAAAAATATAATAAATAAATAAATGATCAGAACAACCTAAAATCCTGTGTGGGGTCTTAATTTCGGTGTATATGCTTGCCAAAAAAATTTCAAGCCATTTTAGCATAGGCGGAGTATACATGCTTCACAGAGATACATGTGCCCTATCATCGAACCATAACTATACACATAGGTTATCAAGGTTTCTGTGGTTCATAGGCATTCTGGTGTCGTATTGGTCTCAAACTTGTTCTTAGGATTGCACGTGCCACGTGTGAACGAAACACCAAGTTTGGGATTTTTGAAGATGGTTTGCTACTTTCTGAGGTTTAATTGAATTTCTGCGCGACGAGACAGTTTAATTATAGGTTGAATTGAGTCTACCCACGAAAAGATCCGGAATGGTGCCAAACTTTTACACAGGCTCTAATGTGCCCTAGGGATAAGAATTTTGTGGAGGTGGATGAAAAAATCTATTGGGTCCAAGATGAAATTCACCCTCTTTTGTCTCATTCAGCACACAGAAAAATATAATTAATAAAAAAATGATTAGAAAAACCTAAGATCCTGTGTGGGATCTTAATTTGGGTGTACAAGCTTGCCAAAAAAATTTCAAGCCATTTTGACATAGAAATACATATGCTTCTATTTATTCACTATATAAAAGAATTTTTTTAATATATATAAACATCACTGTCGGTTTAAAAAAAACCGGCAGTGATGAGAAGAAACCGACAGTAATGCTTGTTATCACTGTCGGTTTATTTTGAAAACTGATAGTGATATATAAAAAATTAAAAAAAATGTGCCAGCCCTCGGGTTTGAGCTTGGGTCTCGGGCTAAAGAGTTCAGACACTTAACCAAAAAAAAATTAAGCCATTTCGACATAGGAATACATATGCTTAATAAATTATAAAATTAAACAAAAAAAATTGGGTCGCCCGGGATTCGAACACGGGTATTGGGGGCTGAGTTGCGGGGTCTTAACCGTTGAGCCAGTAGGAGGTATTCGAAAAATGTGGAAAAGATAAGTTACTTATGCTGTAACCGCTACACGGCAATCACTGCCGGTTTAAAGAATGGCCCGGTAGTGATGTGCCCCCATCACTGTCGGTTTCTACTTACAACCGGCAGTGATGTACCCCCATCAGTGTCGGTTTCTAACTAGAACCAACAGTGATGAGGTCTGGTATAAAAGCCCGCCGCGGGTTGAAAATTTTCAACCCCGCGCCAACTGTTATCAGCCCCGCGCTCCTCTTCTTCGACGCCGACGCCCATGCACCGCCCCAAGCCGGAGCACCCTTCCACCGCCCCCGCGCCGCCGTTTCCAACCCGACGCTCCTCTTCTTCGACGCCGAGGCCCGTGCACCGCCCCACGCCGGAGCAACTGTCCACCGCCCCCCACGCCGCCATTCCCAGCCCCGTGCTCCGCTTCTTCGACGCCGACGCCCGTGCACCGCCCCACGTCGGAGCACTCCCCACGCCATCCACCGCCAGACGCCGGAGCACCGCTGAGGCCTTCAGGAGCGTGCGCAGACAGCTGCTTTCCCACCCCCACGGTGAGTGCATGGCTCACTGCCCACTTAGTGTTCGATGAAATGCCCCACGGTTGTTGTCTTCCGAATAGCAGCCAATTCCTATTTGATTGAGTTACATGCTGTTACTCCTTGGTTTAGCTATAGGTAGAGTCTCAATTGATGGATTCTTGTCAAATGTGTACAGGTATAATCGCTATAGGTAGAGTGTCAATTGATTTTGATGGAATGTATAGCATGCTTAAAAAAGGCATCTATAGATGTTTGTTCCAGAAAAAAAGTTAAAAACAACTTTTAAAATTGGCTCGGCAGCAGCAGCAAGTATGATTACTAAACCACATTGATCTCCGAATAACAGATAGTCCAATTATTGAGGTTATTTTTTGATCATGTCAAGGATAAAGAACATTAAATAGATTTAGTTTGGCCATATAACTTGAATAATAACTCTTGTTCAGTGAGTTACCATTACCACTTACCACATGCCTAATTTACTTAAATGTATAGGCAACCATGGCATGGTATGTAGTGCATGTTGGTCACATGCCTGGGATTTATCGAACCTAGGAAGATTGCTATGCTCAAGTCAATCACTACCCTAGTAATTTGCACAAAAAATACAACACAGAAGCTAAAGCTTTGAGGGCCTACTATAGTCATCCGGCCTACCTTGCAAACCATGGGCAACCGGCCTACTATGGTCCAATGAATGTAAACCATGACCATCCGCTGGCACTGGAGATCGAAGAGAAGCCACCCGTCGGAGATGTGAAGATTAGGAGAATTGCTCCTTGGTCTTGGAAAGATGTCATGCTTTTATTTGTGGCTATGGTCATTGCTTTTCTTATTTGGAAGTTGATGTAGGCTTAGTTTCGTAGAACAGTAGGTGGACTTTGTTGTATGTGGTCAATCAAACAATGAATTTGTTCTAGTTGAACATATGGTATTATTTGACTTTGTTGTATGTGGACTTATTATTAGACTTTGCATTAAACATATTATATATATATGAACATATGCTATTAGTAGTTGTCCGCGGTGAAAACTAACCATGATCGTGTCATAGCCATGACTCATCGTTGCCTATTATCCCATCGCTGAAGAACTGATCGGCAACAAGAAGCGACTAATATCGCTGGGACGGAAGAGCCGCATGATCCGACAAACGGTGACGGTGTCAATTAGGTCGGTGAGAACGAGCAACCATGGACCCCGTCCGGCCTGCTCGATCTGGGTCAAAATGACCAAGATGGCCAGGTAACTTTGGTATCATGTCACTATGTAGCCACACACGCTAATCAATTAAGAGGGTCATAACTTACTTGGTGTCTCTAGTAGGAGTCTCCGCCGGCCGAGCAGCCAGAGGGTTCGAGTAGCAGGAAGGCCAGATCCAAGCGGGACTCAAAGAAAAAACCATTTTATCATCTCGATGCACTGGTGGCAGTGCTGAATTAGTAAGTGATCCTAATAACTATTATTTTCTAATCACACATACCGCTTTCTAATGTTGCTCAGTGTCCGAAGAAGACATATCGGTGGGACGCCGGTCCCATTCAAGGTTGTCGAAATGGAGGGAAGTACCTATCACAGCTGGCGGGAAACAATGAATGTGGGTTTTATGTAATGTGGGCAATGCTTCGCTATATCGGCGGCAAATCGGAAGAAGCCGATAAGTTGGTGTGTATAATCCCCATTTCATTTATGTCTGTTAATAATTCAACAAAATGATTTACTGTTCCTCTTTGGATATCATCTTTTTTGAACGACAGCGCAAGAAATATAAGCACAAAAGGCTGCTAGACATGGAGATCGTCGCACTACAATCATCGCTGGCAAAATTCATCTTAGCCGAGGTATTGGAAAAAGATGGAGTATTTTCCATTGCACAATCTATGAAGTACAAGGACCAGAATGGCCCAGAGCGGCTCACTAGATTATGGTAAGAAGTCCGAGAAGCATGTGTGAAGTCCAAGAACATTTCTTTTTTATTTTGAGGGATCGAGATGTAGATAAGAACATTTGAATTGTAATCATAACATTTGTAATGTTTAATATTGATGGACCTATCGTCTACGTAGCGTATATAAAGCGAAACCCGATTCCATGAAAAAATATAAACTAAAATAAATTATAAAACAATAAAATATGAATGGGCCATCACCGCCAGTTAGCAACAAACTGGCAGTGTTGTCGTAACCATCACTACCGGTTAGAAGCAAACCGACAGTGTTGTCTTGCTCAACACTACCGGCTTGAACCATGAACCGACACTGATAGTTACAAGAACACTGCCAGTTTGATCCATGAACCGACTACAACACTGCCGGTTTGATCCACGAACCAACAGTGTAGGCTTGCTCAACACTGCTGGCTTGAGCCAAGCACCAACACTCTTAAAGCAACCATCACTGTCGGTTGGCGCTACAAACCGGCAGTGTTGTTCAATTGGACACTACCGGGCGGAGCCAGGAACCGACACTGTTTCCTGTAGATCAGTGTTGGTTTTTAAGGATCAACAGTGATGTCAACCCCCCATCACTACCGGTATGCCACTGTCGGTTCAAAATCCGGTAGTGAAATGGGTTTTTGAACCGACAGTGATGTCCAGATCTAGGGTAGTGATGCACATTAGCCGCTTGCACAGCATGCACAGTCGTCTCAGCAGCAACAATCTTCTCAGTTGACTATATTCAACACTTCAACATGGATGCCGACGTCAGCTCAGAAGATAGCGCCATCAAACCAAAGGATTATCGGAGATGTTGATCCAACTTATTTCAACAGTAGACTTCAAGGGACAACATCTCAAGGAACCTAATACATTGAATATCCACAAGGGTTCCAAGCTATTTCTGATGCTAGTATGTATGGTTATGCACCATACCCAGGATATAAAGATACTCAGAATTATAATCCTGGTACTCAGCAAAATCAGAATCAGGACCCTTGGCCCGCAGCAGGTTTTAACCCTGATGAAATGGCAAATAGAATAGCCGATATGATTTAGAGTCAGTTCAATTTGAAGCCCAAAGATCAAGCCTGTTTGTATCGGTGTCCATATCTTGAATGGTGTGACTTGGTAGCTCTCCCACCACGCTATAGAGTCCCTGATTTCTCAAAGTTTTATAGACAAGACGGGACATCAACTATAGAGCATATCTGTCGCTTCATTACTCAATTGGGAGAAGCTTATGTTGAACAAGCACATAGAGTTTGATTCTTCCCATTGTCTTTATCTGGACCAACCTTCACTTGGTTTTCATCATTGGAACCCAATTCTATCAAGGGATGGGCCTATTTAGAGAAGAAATTCCATGGTTACTTTTTCACTGGCACCAGGGAGGTGAAGATTACAAACTTGACAAACATGAGGCAAAGAAACAATGAGTCAGCTTCTAAGTATATTCAATGATTCAAAGAAGTTAGAAGTCGATGCTACTCATTGAATTTGTCTTATGGCCAATTGGCTAAATTGGTCCTTCAAGGGATGCTCCCAGTAATCACAGAAAAATTCATCGAACAAGAGTTTGAGAACTTGGCTCACCTGGATCAAAAGGTCTCGGCCCATGAGAGCCAGTATCGGAGTATGTGAAGAGACAAATATCAAAAAGGCATAGCCACAATCGACTCTTATGATTCAGATACCGAAGATGAGGGAGTAGAGATTGGAATTGCTGAATGGACTAAAAACAGGAAGACAATATCTTGCCCTTGGGTAAAGGTTATTGAAGACAATTATGATTTTGGTATTACTAAAGCTGATCAGATCTTTGATTTGTTGCTAGAAAAAGGATAGCTCCAATTGTCCGCAAATCATATGATTCCATTGGTTGAAGAACTTAAGAAGAAGAGATACTGCAAGTTCCACAATTCCACATCTCACAACACTAATGATTGCAAAGTCTTCCGTCAACATATTCAAAGGGCTATTGAGCAAGGAAGAATCAAATTTGAATCGGCTAGAAGGCCGATGAAGATAGATGGACATCCTTTCCCTATAGGCATGAACATGGTAGATGTCACTCTGATCAATGGGAAAACTAAATTATTGACATCGGCTAAGGCAACGGAGGCTGGCACAGTTGACCCAAGGATGCAAATGACAACCGATGAATATAAGGAAGCCAAGAAGCAGCGAGATATACAAAAGAGCTGACATGAGTGAGGTGAAATTTCCAAAGCTGGTGCCATGCATCCTCGTATTACATCTCAGATTCTGCTGAATAAATGGCAACGCCAGAAAGAAAGGAATTACCAGCATTAGTTAAAAGAGGAAGAATACATATGCCAATGTGAGGAAGAAGAGTATGAAAGAGAACAAGCTAAAGCACATTGAAATTGTCCTTTCTTCAGACATTGCTAGAACGAAGGTTTGAGATTACCTACTAAGAATAATTGTCGTGAATGTAGTAATCAGTATAGGGAGTATAGGTAATCTCAAGTCAGCCGTCGATCAATCCATGAGCATTTGGGTTATCAATCAAATGACATGGATCAGCGCATAAAAAGTGAGTAAGGAATTACCATTCACAATCAGCTTGGGAAACGTCTGTCAGATCAAAATTGGACTGATTGTGAAGATGAGAAAGAGTATGTTTGGCAAGACAGCCAATGGTGCCCTAGAGGTTTAACCAAAAGTCAGAAGAGACGGGTACAATGCTTGAGAAGCAGAGAGATAGAAAGGGATCAAGCTCAGAAATCCACCAAAGCTCAAGCATGGCGCGCTAAACAAACAATCGATAAGGGTAAGCCATCTGCTGACATTCAAATGGTTTTTCTTTTGCCCACAGAGTTCAGTGCTAATTCAAGTGAGAATCAAGAAAGCTCTGATGAAGAGGAACTTGAAGAAGCAGTAGCACAGTTGACCTTACATTCCCAGCAAGCGATATTCGATAAACCAGCTAAGCATCGGCACTTGAAACCTCTATATATGAAAGGGTTTGTTGATGGGAAGCCCATGGCTAAGATGCAGGTCGATGGAGGTGTTGCTATTAATCTGATGCCCTACACTACACATCGGAAGCATGGAAAAGGTCCAGAAGATTTAATCAAGATCGATATGATGCTCAAAGACATTGGTGGCAATGCGTCTCAAACTCAGGGGGCACTAAATGCTGAATTAACGATTGAAAGTAAGACTTTGCCTACTACTTTCATCGTCATCGACGACAAGGGTTCCTATAGTTTGCTGCTTGGGTGAGACTGGATTCATGCCAACTGTTGTGTAACCTTAACAATGCATCAATGCTTGATCCAGTGGCAAGACGACAAAGTTGAAGTTGTCCAGTTAATACATCAGTTAGCGTAGCTACAGCCGATACAATAGTTTGGGAACTTGAAGATACCGAATGCTTTTCTGGAAAAGTCTGGGAAGGAGGCTCCATCCAAATCAATGATGACAGCCAACAGCCGATCAAAACCATCAGCTCTAAGAGTTTGTTTTAATTGAAACTAGAATATGGTTTCACATCGGCCAACAGATTCAGAATTAGATGTTAAAAGCAGATGTAACCTGTGTTTGGAAAAGAACTTAAAAGTAGCGCTCAGGTACTTATGTAACTCGTTTCAATAGCCAACTATCCATCGGTTGTAATAGCCAATAGCAAATGATATCGCCTTTACAACAAAATAAATATATAAGCCTAAGAGGCAAAAGCCGATGCGATATGCATCGCCTATAAAGCCAAAAATACATAAATACATTACTCATCATCATCACCACAGTCAAGAAGACACGTGCAAAGAAGCTCAGTGACAAATTCGACTGCATTACCACGGAGCAGTAGCTAGTGGAGAAGAAGTAGGCTGTGTTCGAGATCGTGCAGCTGGACCTCAATCAGTTCGGCCTCATCATCTACAACACCAAAGCAGTTGGTGGATATACTAGGGCACGAGTGCTTCTCCCACCTGAGCCAGAAAGACGCAGCGGGAGAGGTGGATATTTCTTCTTGCTGACTTTGCTCGAAGATCTGGGCATTGTCATCGGCCCCTTGCGTGTTGACGACTTCGTCAACGGTTGGATTCTCTTGAGCATGAGGTGCAGCCAATAAGTGCACTGGTCAAGGCATCATTATAAAAATGGATCCCACGCAGAGGCACTCATCGACTCAAAGTGGAGGAATGTACATGTAGATATGAGGTATATGCCTTTCTATGGTTGGCTCGCATATTCTTTATTCCTTGTTTTTTCTATCACTTGTGAACAATCTATCATAGGGAAAGCATGCCATCCAAGTAGTTGATGAATGAGATATGGTACGATGAAAGGAACCTTGCTTCTTTTGCAAAGTGCTTGAGAAATTTTCTTACAAAAAAATTCAAAATCAATAGCTTGTCTCCTTAATGATGTTGAATTTCCTACCAAGACCATATATTAATCTCATTAAAAACCTTACACATATGCTACTTGATTTTGTATTGAGCTTTGTCAAACTGTTGTGACCCTTGTGAGAAACTCTTCATGCTTTCATGATTAAGACCACGTACACTCCACCCTTATATGCCAACTTCTACACTGGAAGCTGCACAAAAACATGCTATCCATCCATCCACCGAACAAGAACTCCATGAGAAATTTGATCTCTATATCCAATTATCTATGAAGAAGAGGCATGGCAATAAGAATAAAATAAATAAATAAAAAAAGGAAGAAGAAAAAGGAAAAAAAGAGTTGGACATATGGAGGTCCAAGAAAGAGATTGCCATGCCCTTTGAAATTTATTAAGAAGGAGAGATCATGAATAAAACAGAGTTATCTTAATCCGCATATCCACACACTTACACATCTTGATCAGATTGTATGACTTGCTTCTCTTCGGATCCGGTTTTTGACTTAGCAACATATGCAATAAGGTATGCTTCATTTTCATTCCCTACCCAAAGCTCCACAAAAGCCATATTAGAAGTAGGATGAAAAGAGGCAAAACAATGCCTTGATGAGGAAACATACACATTGAGCGATCTGAGAAAATCATTTGAGGAGCAAGGCTATGTTTTAATTTGAAATTTTTTTCAAAAGCCCAAGTTTTTTTAGCAGGAGAAATGAGGATAACTGGATTCTAATCCGTTCCATTCCTCAACCACCCAAGGTGGTGTGATCCACACTTCAAAGTTCACATGTATAGGTGAGGCTTGGAATAAGATAATTCGAAGCATGATCAACGCTCATCATATGCAAAGTATCCCTTTGTCGTCGGCTAGTCATATGCAATTAATGGCCGATGACAAGAATGAAGGTATATGATTATAGACTCGGGGGCATCAGCAAGCAGATTTTAAAAGAAGATTTGAAGAGGAGGCATTCATCGTATAGTGGGATCAAGGCATCAAGCCAATGTGGCTCTTTATATTTCAAGTATAGCCGATGCGCCTTCAGTGTTACAATCAGATGTCATCAGATCAAGAAAGAAGACCATGGGACCGAAATAATTCGAAGCATGAATAGTTCATACTCCGAACTAGGGGGCATGTGTTAACACCAAAACTTGGTAAATCTACCCTGGAAAGAAAGGAATCAGCCGATGGTGTCAAAAAAAACAAGAAAATCTCCTAATTAAGCAATATTTGTGAGCCGGCCAGAAAATATTCTTTAATATATCCGGTAGAGGCTTGACGTCCATAAGCTCCTCGCGTGAAGATAAAGGGAAGGTTATTTAATTATACTTGGCAAGGAATCACAAGATATGCATCACGTGAATAGAAGAAGAAAGCAAGAAGCTAGAAGATTAAAGATAACAGAGACGTGCATGCACACAATATTAAAAGGGAAGGAAAGTCCAAAAGAGAGAATTCTAGTGTTTGCGTTTGATTGCGTTGCACGTACACATATTTGATAGCCATTGGCCAGCTTCGAATAGGAAAAGGACGTCGGCATCAGCTGAGGCCAGACAAGGTCGGACTCGACTAGAAAGGAAATCGTGGAGTCCAATTTATATAAAATTAGTTTATTTCTTTATTCACAAGAATTGTTTAGCTCGTGTTCGTTTAGGACTCGTGTTAAGCCTAAGGTATAAATAGAAAGCCCGGCTATTATAATCAATCAATATACAATTTATTTTTTCGGCTTCACGTCAACCCTTAAGAGTAGGAGTATTATAGAATCTTGTCGAGTTCTTCGGTGAGCAGGGCTACATCGGTTTTGATCTCCGGTTTGCTTGTGAGTACCACCACGACTAGTGTTTTATCTCGTTAGACTGCATTGTTTGATCTCTAGCGTGATTTGATTCTAGTTAGTTATCGATTTATATCCAATTTAGTAAGGCTGCATCGTTCGATCTCTTGCTCAATTCGGTGTAAATTAGTTATCGATATTGTCATGTTTAATTTATTAAATATTGCAATATCACCAATCTGCCCGGTTAAGATTAAGATTCATCAGCCTCTATCATATTAATCGGTCGTCTTGTTGCTTTATCACGATAAGTTACCTTCTCTGACGTCAGATTACCCTTTGTCGACTGTTGTTTGTTAATCTTAATCAGTCATAGTGTAGCACCCGGTTTTACGAAGAAAACCAGATACGCACCATATTTGAGCTCAGAAAGTCAAATCTCACATATAGCTACAATAAGAGTAATATCAAAAGACAATGCTCAATATATAACGTACTTAGTATAAAGAATATAACATTAGATAGCAAACAGCGGAAATACAACTCCAATCTTCGGGTAAAGACTCTAATCCACAGGGACAACTGAATGGTTGATCACAAGCCTAATTCATCCAAACTCTAGCAATCTGGTACCCATCTAGGATTTTTATCCAAATAATTAAAAATAAAACTAGCATAAGTACATATCGTACTCAACAAATATAACATGGGGTTCATGAGGCTCAAAAGGCTGACACTGGTTTAACTACGATTAGCTTTTAACGAGTCATCTTTTAGCAATTGAGTGGCAACAAGTTTATCACAAGCCCATATAAACACATGATCAGGTAAACATGAATAATAAATAGCATAAACAATTAACCATTAATGAGCATCTTCATCATTTGTATCATCAGTGTTCATCATCTATTCCGTAAATGTTCCAAGGCCGCTCATGACCATGAGCACAGCTGATATACCAATTTTACACTCTGTAGAGGTTGTACACTTTGACTATGAGTCGTGATTTACCCTTTCGTCCGAGGTAGCTAATCTCTTGACCCACTTCTAAGGAAGGTCGGCAGGGTTCACTATGAAGCCTTTCAAAGGTTCGTCTAACAAGTTAGGGCCATTAGATTCACTCGGCAAACAGATGTAGAGCCCCCCTTCTCGATGGCACAATGACGCATAGCCTATATTCAAGGAGACAGAGGCCGCACTATACCTGATTCGTCAAGCCATTCTTACGCCAATAAAGGTAACCACTAACAAGCTAGAAAAGGTCCTCATACTGAGCTAAAGCCAGAGCCATGTAGCCCTCACAGTTGTACTGTAAGTCCCGGATGATCACTTACAAATAAGTTCTTAGGGAGAGAAATCTAGATCATCATAGAAAAATAGCCCAATGCTCTAGCCCCCTTCATTCCATGTTGCTAAAAAGCATCTTTTAGTGTTTATTGCATATTCCATTAGTCAAGTTACAAGACCATGACTTTAGTTGAGCACTAGCATCATACTACCCAATACAATACCCCATAGGTAACAAGGCACAAGGTAACAAAGTACTAGGAAATCCTTAGTGGTAATCAAGGTAGACACATGCAGCATGAATTACATGATTAAAGGTGTATAGGACAACAAGGAAGATCTCGTGCTATACTTGCCTTAAACTCTGATCCTTCTTATAGTCCAAGACTTCAATGGAACTCCTTGATCAATACATAAAGCTCACCGACTAGACACGATCATAAAGCACCACACTAGCATCCAAACAAATATGCATAGCATTCAAACATAACTATATTAGAACAATACACTAATTAGTGAAAAAGAATTAGAAATCAAATCTATGCGTTGCTACAATCACATAAGCGCGAAAAGCACACTAACCGGAGCTACGGTGCGAAAGATACAACTGTCGAAAGGCTTGCTTTTATAAAAGAGAACCATAGGCTTTATTAATTTTAACTATATAAAAGGATGCATACGATATTTTAGAAAAACCTAAGTTGAATTAAGTCAAAATTATATTTGGTTTTGAAAACTGAAGTGGAATTTATCATATTTTATTTATAAATCTAGTGACATAATTATTAATCAAGTTAGGATTTAAACCATGAAAATTCTAGATCTGGTAATAAGATTAACATTACTACTAATGTGTAGTATACGTCGTCACGAATCCAACACATCTTGAATGGATCGAATCGGAGCAAAAACGAATAAGTTATGATTTAAACTAGATTTCCTTTAGTAAAATAATAGATTAAATCTAATCACAAATTTTAAAAGTTGAAAACATACTTAACAGTAGTATGAACACGTAGACAACATAAATACGAACCTAACGCAATTTGAACGAATCAAAACGGTGCTAAAACGCAGGAGATATGACCTAAAGAAGGCAGTGGCATTCTTGTAAATAAATAGAACTCAATTTTGAATTAAAATAATTAAAATTAGATTTTGAATTCGGGTCAAGGACCGTGGGTTCTAAATCGGCAAAACACATGGGCTTCTTAGCAGTACTATAGGGATGGCAGGTTCTAAATTAAAAAGGAGAGGGGCTCTTAAGCAAAACTTCCATGCGAAGGGGTATCGATGGATCTGGGCGGTTGGATTGGATCTGGATGGTGGAGAAAGAAGGGAGGGAGATGGGGATCTGCATAGGATCAGCACGGCGGCACCATGGCCAATAGCGGATAGGTCGTTGGTGACCCTGGCTTCGACGTTCCCGGCCACCACCGGGCACGGGAGAACCACGGGAAGCAAGAGAAGCTTGAGGCGAGCTCGATGGAGGGTTTAGAGGGAGCTATGACGACACGGTGGCGGTCTCGGGCTCGTTTGGGTGGCTTGGAGCTCCGGTGACACTTCGGCGACGTGGCTAGAAGAAAAGAGAGTGAGAGAGGGGCGCGGCGAAGACTAGCGGCTTCGTTACCTTGTCCCGAAGCGCAGCAGATAGCTCAGCGAGTCGATGAGGTGGTGGTTGGACGAGTTTTGTGGCTGTGGTGGCTTGTGAGCTTGTAGTGACGCGGCTTAGGGCATGGAGGCACTGCGGATTTCTCAGCTTTGATGGGAAAGCGGCACGGGCACAGGCGGCTGCTATTTATGGCATGGGGCATCTTGGTGCGCATGGCAAGGCGAACGAGGCGAGGGCAGCGCGAACATGGCACGATAGAGTCCGTGTTGGTGACAAGACGAAGAAGGTGAGACTGACATGGGTGGCCCACTTATCAACGAGCGATGAGGTGTGGGGCCAGCGGCCAGTGATGGCATGAGAGGAAGGCAGGTGCGTGGCTACGCAGGCTTCTGCTGGGCCGTAGGAGGGGTAGAGGGAAAGGGAGCTAGGTCGCGGTGACGTAGTGCTGGTGCTACTGGGCCGAACGCGGAAGAGAAGGAGCTGGGCCGACCGGGCCAAAAGAGAGGGAGAAGAGTTTTTCTTCTTTTTTCCATTTTTCGATTTTGGTTTCAAAACCAAATTCAATTATGAACCAAATGCAAATCCAAATATACTTTTTAATGCAAATAGAAATGAGCAATTTTGGTAGGCGTTCAAAAATAAATTTTACAATTTTTTTTAAATTCTTTTATTTTCCCTTTTTCTTTTCTTTTGTTTCAAAGCCATTTTCAAATTCATTTTCAAAGGCAATTCAAACCATTTTGAATTTTAATCAAAACCACTCAACCAAATAAATCAACTGCACTAACATGCATGCTCAACCATGTTGCTACACACTATGATGAGTTTTAATATAATGAAAAATATTCTTTTTCCTATATTTCTTGAGCACAAAATTCATAAATAAATCATTTTAATTCTATTTTCAAAGGAGCAAATTTTAGGGTGTTACAATTCTACCCCCCCCTTAAGATGAATCTCGTCCCCAAGATTCGGACGATGGTGATCAAAGAGATGTAGGCGCACTCTATCTCTGAATCTTCTTCACTTTCTTGAGTAGTTCCATCTTCTAGATAAGGATTCCACTTTACTTTGCATACCTATTAACCTTACTCCAAGTAACTTGCTCAACTGATTCCAATATTCTGACAGATTCTCCAGACCATGCGCAGATAACTTCAATCACTAGGCCGTTTTTTCTTTTTAGTCCGTACTTATTAGTCCTCTTACTTCATATATTCACCTTTCAGCAGAACCTTTTCACTTTCTTGGTCAGAAAGAGAATCTACCACCGATCTTCAAAACACTAATGATTCTGGTTAAGTTGCTTGAACTTGGAATACGATTCTTAGTCCTTGGTGTCACCTGAACCTTCTTTAGCACAATTCTCCATTGCTAAGGGCATCGGCATGACTTTTTCTTCCCCAAGCGATAGCCCCTTTCCAAGTCAAAATTCTTGATTAGTCCAATTCATCTACAGTGTTTCAAGTTTCAGTCCCATCGTTCATGAAAATATACTCTGATGTCCTTGTAGATGCCACATGTAGCTCCAAGTCATAATTCAATTCCAATCCAAGAATAATGTCACTAGCTCAACCCAACTTAGTATTGATGCCTTTTGGATCCCTACAATCCATGTTGATGTCACTCTTATGACCAAGTAGATAGCATCTTCATGCTTCCACAATGGATAACTTTAGTTCATATGTCAGATATTCCATCTCATGTTTTCTTGCTTAGGCCACTATTTTTCTTCTTGCATAAAGACACATCCCACATCTTGACAGGGTGCCATCATAATGGATATAGAGCTCTTGTCCTGATCTGACAAAGCTAATAGGTTTTACTTCAACCTCTTCTTCCAAGCTCACCTAAGGTTTCTTGATCCAAATGAACTTTGTAATATTTCCCAATACCACTATAACCATCTTCTAATGATCTTTGGAAAACCTCCAACGAACCTCTGATAGGATCTTACTATTCCAAGGAACTCTGCGTCACTCTTACATACTTGGGTGGGTTACAACCAAACTCATCATTAACTTTCTCGAAGATCTTCTCCCTATTTTTACCATTAAAATAATATATCCCAAGAAGAGAACTTACTTCGACAAAAACTCACTTGCTCACTTGGTGAAACATTGAGATGTTCTAAGTCTCTATTAAATCAACTGTAGATGTCCAATATCTCCATTCCTATGTCATCCATGCCAACTTATCCTAGGTATGTTAAAGATTGACTCCCAATTGATAATAACTCGAAGTGATAACCAATATAGGAAAATACCTTAGCTCCTTGATCCAACAAGTAACAAATCTTTAGCAAAGATACCTGTGCTTGATAGTGACTTCTCATCCAGATGACATAATCCTATACTTTCAAGTGAAGCACCAGAAAGTATGAAGCCTTCATCTTGCAACTTCTTTCACTTGGCTACCCCCCTTAAGAAAAGACCAACTAGGGGACACCAAGCATAGCTTGCACCTTCTTCCAGATAAGCTAACTAGTATCAAGATGTTCTGACATCTCAATGATGCTCTCGTGTATGGGCAAGAACAAGAAATCTGAAATTCCTCAGCGGAATGAAAAACAGCAGTGCAGTAAAATAGCTGTAACTCCCATTCTGTTAATCGAATGAAGTTATAGATTATACCGTTGGAGAGCTTATCAAATCCTCCACAACTTCCTTATAGAACACATTTCCAAATTCCATAGTTCAGGTAGTCAAAATCAGTGCACACCAGAAACTGCTCCAGGCTTCAGACAGCACAGGTGCATCGTCTTGTGATTTTCATAACTCCATAACCAAAACAGATATCAAGGTGATTCTTATGGTCGGAGAAAGATATTGAAGTCTACTATTATCCAGAATTTTTTCATGACTTTTGGTCATCCAAAAACAGAGATATAAGCCGAAGAGTGTAGACTGCTCCAAAAGGCAGGATAGGGAAAACAGAAGAAAACCATAACCCTAACTATTTATTTCATTCATCCTTATACCTTAGGCCTACAAACTAAATGAAATTATGGGAACACCTAACAAGATCATTGCAATCATTACAAAGATTCAAAACAAGCATAAGCATAATGACAAATCAACAAAGCAATGAAGGTGCACAACTCAATCATTGAGTCAACTTGCGATACCATCATTTTTATTACATAAAGGGGCACAAACTCCTGTTCCTTAACTAAGGTGTGGCTGTGAGGGCATCTAGGGTAGCATCCCTTGTATGATAGTGAGGGCAACACATCTTCCACTTAGTTGATCTTAGGTAGTCTAGCATGACTTCTTCATTCATCACTCTCATCAAATGCTTCGTTCGTGTTGGACATCACAAACACTTACTGGAGGCAAACCTGTAGTGATCTGACTCTGGCTACTTCCATGGTGTAATTGTTGATTCTTTCATGGGCAAAATTTAGCATAATGTCCTTGTTGGCAACGATAACACATGATTTAGCTGGACCTTTTGTGATGTCAAACTCCATAGAATTATTGCTTAGTGTGTTGTCAGTTTGCTGACTCTAAAGGTTCATCTTTGTTTGACTGGACCACTTTCTAGCTCGCTTGATCTTTCGGGGTTGAAACTCCTTATAGGTGATCGTCCACCCATCTATGCATACCTCATGTGGAAAGAGTGGAGTAATCTTAGCTTGAGAAACTTCTAACTCTTTAGAGTCTGAGTTTATCTGACTAGGGATTGGAGCTGGATGTAACAATATAGTAGAACTCGAATGTTGATTGCTCCCCAATTCTGGCTCTGGTGAGACCGCCTTCCTCTTCTTATCTACATTAGCTTCACAACTCAGGTTCACCTTGACTTCCCTCTTATTAGACTTGTTTTGAAGACAGGGAAAAACCATAATGCTTGCAACATTGACATTGATCCTGACTACCAAGCGTCTTACTACCAATATCTTCATTAGGACTTCATTTTCTTCCAAGCTTCTACAACTTGTCTCTTCATTGGTCCCTTTGGTATGTTGGTTTGACCTTGTGGCAAGCACTGTTGAGAACTCCCATGTTGAGTCATTCCTTCTAGTACTTGTTGTTGCATAGTTACAAGCTTCTCCTTGTTGAATGCAGTCAAGGACAACGTAGCCTAGTCCTCCTGACCTTTGATGCTGGTGGTCTTCTCATTACGACCCATCTATTTAGATGAAGAGAGAGGATTGAGAATAGAGATAAGGTTTTCATAACAGAACAGAGGCCGAAGTGAGCATAACTTTTAGAAAATAACAAGATTATGGAGGGAAGCAAGAAGTAAGCATAGATGAAAGCATACTAGAATGTCCAGTTCTAACTAGACTTTCATTCTATAGTCAGCATTGCTCTGATACCACTTTGTAGCACCCAGTTTTAAGAAGAAAACCAGATACACACCATATGTGAGCCTAGGAAGTCAAATATCACATATAGCTATAAATAAGGGTAATATCAAAAGACAATGCTCAATATATAACGTAGTTAGTATAAAGAATATAACCTTAGATAGCAAATAGTGGAAAGACAACTTCGATCTTCGGGTGAAGACTCTAATTCCACAGGGACAATAGACTGGTTGATCACAAGCCTAATCCCTTCAAACTCTAGCAATCTGGTACCCATCCGGGATTTTTATCCAAATAATTAAAAAATAAAACAAGCGTAAGTACATGACGTACTCAACAAATATAACATGGGGTTCATGAGGCTCAAAAGGCTAACACTGGTTTAAATACGATTAGCTTTTAATGAGTCATCTTTTAGCAATTGGGTGGCAACAAGTTTATCACAAGCCCATATAAACACATGATCAGGTAAACACAAATAATGAATAGCATAAACAATTAACCATTAATGAGCATCTTCATCATTCGTATCATCAGTGTTCATCATCTATTTCGTAAATGTTCCAAGGCTGCTCGTGACCGTGAGCATGGCTGATATACCAGTTTTACACTCTACAGAGGTTGTACACTTTCACTGTGAGTCATGATTTACCCTTTCGCACGAGGTAGCTAATCTCTTGACCCACTTCCAGGGAAGGTCGGTAGGGTTCACTATGAAGCCTTTCAAAGGTTCATCTACCAAGTTAGGGTCATTAGATTCACTCGGCAAACAGATGTAGAGCCCCCCTTCCCGATGGCACAATGACGCGCAACCTATACTCAAGGGGACAAAGGCCACACTATACCCTGATTCATCAAGCCGTTCTTACGCCAATAAAGGTAACCACTAATAAGCTAGAAAAGGTCCTCATACTAAGCTAAAGCTAGAGCCATGTAGCCCTCACAGCTGTACTGTAAGTCTCGGATGATCACTTACAGATAAGTCCTTAGGGAGAGGAATCTAGAGCACCATAGAAAAATAGCCCAATGCTCTAGCGCCCCTTGATTCCATAGTTGCTAAAGAGCATCTTTTAGTGTTTATTGCATATTCCATTAGTCAATTTACAAGATCATGACTTTAGTTGAGCACTAGCATCATACTACCCAATACAATACCCCATAGGTAACAAGGCACAAGGTAACAAAGTACTAGGAAATCCGTTAGTGGTAACCAAGGTAGACACATGTAGCATGAATTACATGATTAAAGGTGTATAGGACAACAAGGAAGATCACATGCTATACTTGCCTTAAACTCTGATCCTTCTTCTAGTCCAAGCCTTCAATGGAACTCCTTGATCAACACGTAAAGCTCACCGACTAGACATGATCATAAAGCACCACTACAAGCATCCGAACAAACATGCATAGCATTCAAACATAACTATATTAGAACAATACACCAATCAGTGAAAATGAATTAGAAATCAAATCTACGCGTTGCTACGATCACACAGGCGGCAAAAGCACGCTGACCGGAGCTACGGTGCGAAAGATACAACTATCGAAAGGCTTGCTTTTATAAAAGAGAACCATAGGCTTTATTAATTTTAGATATATAAAAGGATGCATAAGATATTTCAGAAAATACCTAAGTTGAATTAAGTCAAAATTATACTTGGTTTTGAAAACTGAAGTGGAATTTATCATATTTCATTTATAAACCAAGTGACATAATTATTAATCAAGTTAGGATTTAAACCATGAAAATTCTAGAGATGGTTATAAGATTAACATTATTACTAATGTGCTAGTTTACGTCATCATGAATCCAACACATCTTGAATGGATAGAATCGGAGCTAAAACGAATAAGTTACGATTTAAACAAGATTTCCTTTAGTAAAATAATAGATTAAATCTAATCACAAATTTTAAAAGTTGAAAACATACTTAACAGTAGTATGAACATGTAGACAACATAAATACGAACCTAACGCAATTTGAACTGAATCAAAACAGAGCAAAAACGCAGGAGATATGATCTAAACAAGGCAGTGGCATTCTTGTAAATAAACGGAATTCAATTTTGAATTAAAATACGTAAAATCAGATTTTGAATTCGGGTCAGGGACCGCGGGTTCTAAATCAGCAAAACACAGGGGCTTCTTAGCAATACTACAGGGACGGCGGGTTCTAAATTAAAAAGGAGACGGGCTCTTAAGCAAAACTTCCATGCAAAGGGGTATCGATGGATCTGGGCAGGTTGGATTAGATCTGGACGGTGGATAAAGAAGGGAGGGAGATGGGGATCTGCACAGGGTCAGCATGGCGGCGCCATGGCCGATGGCGGATAGGTCACCGGCGATGTCGGCTTCGACGTTCCCGGCCACCACCGGGCACGGGAGAACCACGGGAAGCAAGAGAATCTCGAGGCGAGCTCGATGGAGGGTTCAGAGGGAGCTACGACGGCACGGTGGTGACCTCGGGCTCGGTTGGGTGGCTTGGAGCTCTGGCGACACTTCAGCAATGTGGCTAGAAGAAAAGACAGCGAGCGAGGGGCGCGGTGAAGACTAGCGGCTTCATTACCTTGTCCCGAAGCGCGACAGACAGCTCGGCGAGTCGACAAGGCGGTGGTTGGATGAGTCCCATGGCTGCGGCGGCTTGTGAGCTTGTGGCGGCGTGGCATAGGGCACGGAGGCACTGTGGATTGCTCAGCTTTGATGGGAAAGCGGCGCGGGCACGGGCGGCTGCTATTTATGGCCTGGGGCATCTTGGCGCGTACGGCAAGGCGGACGAGGCGGGGGCAGTGCGGACACGGCACGATAGAGTACATGTTGGCGACGAGAAGAAGAAGGCAAGACTGACATGGGTGGCCCACTTGTCTGCGAGCGAGAGGTGCGGGCCCGTGGCCAGTGATGGCACGAGAGGAAGGTAGGTGTGCTGGCTAGCGTGGGCTTCTGCTAGGGCCACTGGAGGGTATAGATGGGAAAGGGAGCTAGGGCCGCGATGACGTAGTGCTGGTGCTGCTAGGACGAACCGGGAAGAGAAGGAGCTAGGGCCGACCTGGCCAGAAGAGAGGGAGAAGAGTATTTCTTCTTTTTTCCTTTTTTCTATTTTGTTTTCAATACCAAATTCAATTATGAACCAAATGCAAATCCAAATATAGTTTCAAATATACTTTTCAATGCAAATAGAAATGAGCAATTTTGGTAGGCTTTCAAAAATAAATTTTACAATTTTATTTTTAAATTCTTTTATTTTCCCTTTTTCTTTTCTTTTGTTTCAAAGCCATTTTCAAATTCATTTTCAAAGGCAATTCAAACCATTTTGAATTTTAATCAAAACCACTCAACCAAATAAATCAAATGCACCGGCATCGTATGCTCAACCATGTTGCTACACCCTATGATGAGTTTTAATATAATAAAAAATATTCTTTTTCCTATATTTCTTGAGCACAAAACTTATAAATAAATCATTTTAATTCTATTTTCAAAGGAGCAAATTTTAGGGTGTTACACATAGTGCAGTGTTTAGAGGCTTGTCTTATTGTGAAGAGGTTTATCGGCTAATAGTCTCTTATCTATCAGGTTACCATCATCGCTGCATCAGTATCGACCTGTTTGATGGAGACGTTGGGTGTGAGTTTATTAGTTTATAGATCTGTTTATTAGCAAAGCATGGCTCTATTCATTCACTATGCTTCTATCGGCTATATAGCCGATGGCCTATGCTTTCACATCTATAATATGTTTTCATGACTTTGTTGAATTATGAGTAGATCTGTGAGTTATTTAGTTTTCAATTTATTGTTTATGCCAATGCTGCATCATCTTTGGCCTTGTTTGGTAGCGATAGTAGATTGAATCTAATTAGTTTATAGGTTTATTATATTAAACGAATAATTGTTTACATGTTATAATCTTTTTACATCACATCAGATCTATAGCCGATAGTTCGCTACATCATAATATCCTATCTTTTTCTCATCGGCTCTTTCTTTAAGTTAGCCGATGATCAGTGCCTTCACGCCATAATGTATCTATGAGTACTTATCTTCAATATGATTAGATTTGTGAATCTGATAGCTTTATTTTACTATCTTTATCAACGCTGCATTAGTTTGAACTATTTGATATGGATGTTAGAACTGAGTCTAGATGGTTTATTATTCTGCTTATGTTAGGATGTGTGATCATATACATGTTATGTTCTTTAAAATAGTTATCGACTCAGTTTTACTTGTTTTTGTCTTGGTTAATCAGCCAGTTAAGAACTATGCTTACGTATTTTGCAATATGACACCATCAGGGATATCGACTCTGTAGTCGATGGCCTTATTCATTGGCTATATAGCCGCATATTTGGAACTGTCTGGAGCAACACCGACATGTTCCACCTTAAATTACTGATCAACCCTTCCCTTGTCAATTGTAGGTCAAATTGACTGGCATGCCTTCGGATTTGAAACTGTCTTGTCCTGCATCGGAAGGACGTTCGAGCTTGCCATTGTGCCCACCGACGCAGTGGTCCAGATTTCCATGTCGACAACCCAACCCCATGGTCAGCTGACCTGTGAGTCCCACCTATCAGGCTCCCCCTTCGACGCGAAGTCTCCATCACCTTTGAGGATCAGTCTCCACTGTGCTTGAATGTCGGTTCGAGTCAAGGGACGAGGTGAAGTCGTGACACAGATTGATGACATGGCATTTATTTGCCCCCGACTCCATCTCCCCTACAAAAGAACCCTCCAGACTCCCTTTGAGAAGGCATCCTCAACAATCCTCATTCATTCAAATTCATTCCACGGAGGATCCATTGAGAGAAGAGAAGAAGCTCTTAGAACTTAGATTTCCAAAGTATAACTAGTTGAGTGTGATTCAAATAGAGTTGGGCTACTGCTTGAGATTCCGGACTTGTCTCTGGAGAATTGGTATAACCATTGTATCCTTCATATTTCATAGCTACTATGACTTTGATCTTATTATATATCATGTTTATATTTGTCATGTTATTAGCTTGCTCTAAGTATGTATTTAATATAGTTTGATTGGTTTGAAGTTTATGCATAGGATCACACAGCGCTTGACTCAATACTCGAGTGGGTTAAGTAGCCAAATAGTATGTAAGCATGGTGCTTATATATTGTTTTGCCTGTGGATGCACCCTATACGCTAGAACGTGTGGTAGACCGCAGGGGTGACAGCCTCGGTGGTCCTTTGTAATCCATCTCCCGTTTGTAGGACTAGTAGGACCTGGTTGCGATGGAAGAATTATATTTAGCTATGTTCTTCTTTAGTAATGTTCCTTATACATAGATAGAGAATTGGTTATAATTATAAAGAGTATATACATTGTAAGCCATGACATGATAAGTAGAAATAACTTAGGAATCTTTCTCTCTTAATTATCACTTTGACTAGCTATCGTACATTTATGAGCATCTATCTCTATCTCTGATTTATCATATATTTATCATATACATATCTTTTGGTTTACCCCTGTTTAGAGTAAGTGTTCGTTAATGATTGCATCATAAGTACATATTGTCAATCTTTCCTTTGCCATCATTCCTCCCTGTGGTAAAATATAAATAATAATACCTGAAATACTCCCGGTGTAATATTACAATAGTAATCTGTACGCTTGCAGAATCCTTAATATTATATTTGAACTCACAAACGCCAACATTGGGCATCTTGATCCTTTCAGGCGGGCCAAATCTTAGCCTATCCAGCTTTTAGGTCGGTCGTCGGCTACGACGTGTTCGTAGATGAACACTTCACCTGGTGCCTCCAACGATGAATGCAATACAGAAGACATGTCGTCGGAGGAGGCTTATTGGGAGCATGGTACGCAAGACACACCAACGGGGTCTCTTGAAACCTGAAACCCCACACACCCGGGAGGGACTCCGTCAGGGTGTGTGACGTCTATGGGCTGCCCTAGCCGGCCTGACCGCTCTAGAGCTTCATGTTATTGGAGCACCAGCCATGCAACAGCAATGAAGAACGAAGAGAGGTAGTAGAAGCGAAGAGTAGGGTAAAAAGTATAGTAGATTGGTTTTTTTTATTATGTAGTTGGGATACCTTATTGGTCGTGATCCTCTAATATATAGAGTGGGGTGATCTTATCCTAGCACGAAACCTTCCCAAGACTAGAGGAGTTTGGATTGGAATCTAAAAAACTGTACTCGGATAGGAGACACCAGAATTTGCGATGCGTGCCGGAAGTTCTGAAAGTCTCATCCTTACGATGTACGTCACAACTTCAGACACATGTCAGAACTTCCGACGTGTGTGGAACCTTAGAACACACGTCGGCACACCTTAGAACACACGTCGGCACTTCTGACATACGTCGGGCAACCAATAAAGTTACAGAGTTTTGGGCATTTTAGAACTTCCGATATATAGGAGTCAAATATATTCCGAAGTCAAAATTCAACCTCCTAAGATCTTTCCGCTGTCTACAATAATAAACCTACTCAAAGTCATATATATTAATACTTCTCTTTATAAGTTTAATCAAACTTACTTAGTATGGTAGTTTAACTTTTAACTAAACGTACGGGCTCATGACATGCTTTGGATTTCGGACGGAGACGGTACTGGCCCCGTTCGCTTGTCTTAAAAATGGCTTGTTCGGCTTCTTTTTTCAACCAGAACAGTATTTTTCTCTCACAACAATTCAGCCGGAACAGTGTTTTTCAGCCAGTTTCAGCCAAGTTTCAGATCAGCGAACGGGGCCACTGTTTTCTGTTCGGATCGGATGCATGCAGGCTGACTTCACAACCAGAACTTAAAATTTCTTCTAGTGAGGTGGGATTCTTCTAGTATTTTAGCATTTAATATTTAGTATAAACTTTTCCTATTAAATGCCTTCTAGCACTACTGGATTCAGTTTCTTTGTCGACTGCCTGAGGCTAGATTGCACTCGGCAAAGAACACATGGCAAAAAAATAAACGGCAAAGCCCTCTTTACCGAGTGTTTTTTATCGGACACTCGGCAAAGGCTTTGCCGAGTGCCCCGGGGACACTCGGCAAAGAAAAGCGACCGTCACGGCATCAGTCCCGTTGACAGTCACTTTGCCGAGTGCCAACCCTGCAGGCACTCGGCAAAGATTTTTTATTTTTTTAAAAAAAATTATTTGCCGAGTGTCAAACCTTCAAGCACTCGGCAAAGAGTTTTTATTTTTTTTTACAAAATTTCTTTGCCGAGTGCTGACCTTCAGGCACTCGGCAAAGATTTTTTTTTAAATTTCTTTGCCGAGTGCCCTCTGTCCAGCACTCGGCAAAGTTTGAATCTTTTTTAAAAATTTCTTTGCCAAGTGCCCTCTGCCCAGCACTCGGCAAAGTTTGAATGTTTTTTTTAAAAAAATTCTTTGCTGAGTGCCCTCTGTCCGGCACTCGACAAAGTTTGAATTTTTTTTTTTAAATTTCTTTGCCGAGTGCCCTCTGCCCGGCACTCAGCAAAGTTTGAATTTTTTTAATTTCTTTGCCGAGTGCCCTCTGCCCGGCACTCGGCAAGGTTTAAATTTTTTTAAAAAAAAATTCTTTGTCGAGTGCCCTACGGCACTCGGCAAAGTTTGAATTTTTTTTAAAAATTTCTTTGCCGAGTGCCATGGTCACAGCACTCGGCAAAGCTGGAAAAATGGTTTTCTAGACACCCATTTTTCCAGCTTTGCCGAGTGCTGTGACCATTGCACTCGGCAAAGGGGTCCTTTGCCGAGTGCCAACACTCGGCAAAGTGACCCAAAACTGCAATTTTTAATTTTTTTTACATTCCATCATGACAAATAAATTCATTCAAACATATATCACATATATATCTCATCCATCGCATATATATGTCATCCATCACATATATATCTCATTGCACATATTACATCCATCACAATATATATCACATATATAATAATAAGTGCTCAAGTCCATCTAAATAAATCTACAAGTCCATCAAAGTCCACAAGTGCATCACAAGTATATCACAAAGTGAACAACAAATGAAAAAAATACAACGTGCACTCATCTCGGCCAAGGCGACTGTGGTGAAGGCCCAGCTCCATCATTTGGAGGTGCATGAGGTGGATTATTCGAACCACCGTCAGATGAAGACTGCACAAAGGAGAAAAGATTGCATGTGAGACAAGATTATTTGGATAGCTAATCTAGGAAGGTAGAGGTCACACAAGCAAAGCATAAGCAAAAGTAAAAAACTTTCATACTCACAGGAGTAGCTGTAGCTGCAGGACGCGGAGGCGGAGGTGGAACCAACAGCCCAGGTGGCAGAGAAAAGCCCACATGTTGCCCAAGTCCTTGTAGGAACTCCATAATGTCCATCAGCCTCTACGCCTGGGCCAGCCGCTCGGCCCGCTCGGCCTCCCGCTCGGCCTCCAGCTGGGCCGCCATCCTCTGGTGCCCGGCCTCCAACTCCAAACGTTGCCTCATTTCTTGTTCTAGCCAGGCCTGCAATATTTCACTCCAATGTTTCAGTAATGCAAAGCTAATTAAGGTGTGTAAAGATCAATGTGTGACGAGTAAAACAGGAATAACCTCGAGTGCGTCGACCCGGTGTTGTGCAGTGGTCGGCCGTGTGCGAATGGCTGGGTTCTCGCTCATGCTCCGTGCTCGGATCTGGGAGAGAGAGGGAGTAGAGGCCGTGTCGATGACACCGTTGCCAAGCCAGAACTGCCCATGCTTCTTGCCTTGCCCCGCCCTCATGACGGCCTCTCCATCAAAGTCCTAGGTGCTCGGATCGTGGTCTGACCCATGGAGCGACCTCGCCACCTCAGTGTACTCACTGATGCGGGAGTGGACGCTCGGGTTCGTGTATGCCTCGGGCGGGTCCTCCAGGTTGAAGGAGACGTCGGACGTCGCCTTGCCCTTGTGGGCCATACACCATGCCTGGAAGTCCGAGCAAGCCTGGCCACTATGTGATGCCAACTAGGAGAAAGACAGCACGATGATTAGAAATCAGGTAGAACTGAGCATCACAATAGATAAATGAATTCGCGTACCCATGCTTGTTTGTATCCGGTGAGGCTGCGGCTGCCATGATGGTGTGCTGGACCTTGCATCTGTAAAAGACGGTCCCGGGCATCCCTGTGCATCTTGAGGTACTCCTCCGTGAACCACCTGTCCACCATCATTGCCCAGCACTCGGGATACGCTTGGCACCACCAGGGAATCATCTACACGTCATCAAGTATTGGACATATAAGAAGATCAAATTAACCCAAATTAATCTCAAAACAAATCAATATTGATGTTCTTCATTTACCTCAAGGTACTGCTCCCGGGTCAGCTGCATCTCTCTTGCATCTTTCTTGGTTTTCCTCTCTCCAAGCTTCGACCCGTAGTAGGTTATGATGGCCTGGATGCGCACCTCGTGATGCATGTTGGAGACGAGTTTTTTACAGGCTTTGGTAGTCACCTGCTCCGCCTTGGCCTAAAATCCCTCCTCGCATCTGTAATAAGTCTGCATACAAAAGCGATGTATCCATTCATTATTTCAAGAAAAGTCCAATGAATGCGACGTATTGAGCAATGTTGTGCGAGGGAGACTTACCCAAAGCTCAGCCTTCACCCGCGCCGCCTTGTTGGGGTACTCCGCATCGGTGGCGACGGCGTAGTGGTCAAACGAGTAGGCCGGCTCCGTCTTTGATGCATACGTGATAATGCTGGGGAAGTGTTGCCTGCACAGAAGACCCAGGATGACGTTGACTAGCCGTGCGTTACCACCCAACACAACCACCCAGTTCCTGCACAAGTGATTAAGAAAAAATATTAGTTTTTTTCATCATATCATATGAAGTAGTGGTGATAACATATAAAGTTACTTACTTTTGCCCTTCGGGGTGAATCACTAGGCGTTGGTGAGGAAGCGAAACATGTGGAAGGCTCGCGGGACCTCGCAAGTAGACACTCGAAGAGGAGTCGGAGGAAGCGGAACCCGTGCCATCCGCCTCCAACTCGTCGTCCTCGTGCGGCCCCTTCTCCTTGTCCGTCTACCACTCCAGCTCATCGTCCGACTCGTCCACGGGCGCCACCTCCTCCTCCGGCTCCTCCTCACATGGCGTGGGAGGAGACGGCCCCCTCCTGCGTCTGGCAGTCCTCTTCCTCCTATCTGATCCCTCCACCGCCCCCTCCGCCTCCTCCTGCAACCGGCGTGGTCTTTGGTATATCGAGTTCACGGACCTATGACGGTCGCCCGCCATCTTTGTTCAATCACCTGCAACAAAAAAGAAAAACAAGACATAATTAGAAATAGGTGAAAAAATGAACAAAACATAATTACAAAAAACATAGTAATACATGTATTAGAAATATTTGCAAAAATGAACAAAACATAATTACAAAAAACATAGTATTACATGTATTAGAAATAATTTTCATGATTGAGATTAGCTGGATCATAGGTCTCGTCATCACTATCAACATTGTCCAACTCATCAACACTATCCGAAGGAGGAATGTTGTCTTCATTGTCATTGCCTAAACGTAATCGCTCAAGCATTTGTATGTCCTTTAGATTTCGCACCTCGTCTCCAGCGTCCTTGTCATCATCCCTTTCATTATCTACTTCCATTCCTATCTCTTCAGTTAAGTCTATGTCAAACCTTCCTTGTAGTCCCTCTTCTTCATAGAACTCTCCATCATATGTGTTTGGGTTGAAGTTGTAATCTTCATCGTTTGGGACAGGTAGTTTACCGTGTGGCGATACCTTGTGCACAATAGACCAACCCTTAAGATGCTCGGCGTCTTTGCACGCATATGACGTATAATAAACCTGGACGGCCTGTTGAGCCACAATGTAGACATCTTTTCCTGGATAGACGGAATCATGTCGATTCTCGACTAGCCCAAGCTTAGGGGTTCGTCTCGTTACTCTAGGATGAAACCAGTGGCATTTGAATATGACAGGAATAAGAGGTTTCGAACCATAGAATGATAGTTCGTAGATTTCTTCAATTCTTCCATAATAGTCGAGTCCATCAGTGCCAGACGTAACAACTCTGTTGTTTGTGGTTTTTCGATTGGACCGACTCTGCTCGTAACTTGCTGTGTGAAAACGATATCCATTCACATCATAACCGGTAAATGACTTGACCCTAACGGCATAGCCATTTGCAACCTGTCTCAGCTCGTCACATATAGACGCATTAGTTTGGGCTTTCTGTTTGAACCAACAAATGAAATTAGGGCTCCCTGGTCCCATACCCCATGAAAGAAGGGTATCATTTTCTTGCGGGGTAGGTTGCCTTGAACCATGCCAGGATTGACGAAGAAATTCCCTATACCAACGAGAAACAAGGGGGTTGGACGAAGAAACAAGGACATACAGCAAAATGAAACAAGTTCGTTTAGAACTTACCCAATGAACGGTTGCACCTCGACAAGGTTGGTCAACACATATAGCATGATACTGTGCCACTCTTCATTTTTCGATTGCTTAGTGGTCGATGCACTTGCGCTTCTGAGTTGCCCTTGGAAAAGGCTGAGGTTCGATTCATTTTCGCCAGCATTGTAACAAGGGGCTGGATTATAAATGCTAGGAAGTTTCTTAGTGTAGTATTTCTCTATGAAGTTCGACACCTCCTCTAGAATGTATGCCTCTGCAATGGAAGCCTCAATTTTGGCTTTATTTCTACATTTTTTGCGAAGAGTCTTCAGACATCTCTCGATTGGATAGCACCAACGGTTCTGCATGGGCCCCCCCATCCGTGCCTCATACGGGAGGTGCACAATCAAATGCTGCATCAGCAAGAAGAAGCCGGGTGGAAAGATCTTCTCCAACTTACAAAGCAACACGGGTGCCGCTTTTTCCAAGTCATCAATGAGGTCCAAGATAGCTCCTTGGCACAAAGCTGGCGGAATAAGTAGCTCAACTTTGCCAGCACTTGCCAGACATGCTCCGGGACATAGCCTCGAACCATCGCTGGAAGAAGCCACTCAATCCATATGTGGTAGTCATGACTCTTCATCCTATTTACTCGCAGAGTGCCTAAGTTCACTCCCCTCTTTAGATTCGCTGCATACCTATCAGGGAACATTAGCGTCTTGATCTATTCAAGTACTTCCCTCCTTTGGTCCTTTTTCAAGACGAAATTGGCCTTAGGCCTTCTCTAGGTCTTACCATGACTAGGAGGCTGCATCTCTTGATTTGGTCTATCGCACAATGTTGTCAGGTCCACTCTAGCCTTAGGGTTGTCCTTAGACTTTTCAATGTCCATGAGTGTTGCCCAAAGTGCCTCAGCAACATTCTTTCCAGTGTGCATTACATCAATGTTATGTGGCAGAAGAAGGTCATCAAAATAGGGGAGCCTCGTCATGCCCGAGATATGAGTCCATATATGTTGCTCACCATATCCCACAAAACCACCTTCTTCATTAGGCACGAGAGCATCTATCTGAGCATGAACCTCAGCACCAGTCATCATCCACGGTATAGGGTTTGTCACTTTGACACCTTTCATAAAGTTCTTGATATCTTGTCTGAATGGATGGTCAAGAGGTAGGAATTGACAATGTCTGTCGAACGATGAATACTTGCCACCCTTCTGCAACCAAATGAACCTCACACCTTCCTTGCATATTGGGCATGGGAACTTCCCGTGAACACACTAGGCGCAAAATATCCCATACGCCAGGAAGTCATGCAGGGAGTAGTGGTACCAAACGTGCATTTTGAAGGTTGTCTTTGTAGCTCGATCGTATGTCCATACCCCTTCATCCCAAGCACGGACCAATTCATTAAACACGGGCTCCATGAACACACCCATATTACTCCCTAGGTGTCCATGAATTATCAACGACAAGAATACATTATGTCATTGAAAGGAGACATGTGGGAGATTAAGAGGGATAACGAAGATGGGCCAACATGTATATGGGGCAGCAATCATTCCATAAGGATTGAACCCATCTGTTGCCAGTGCGACACAAACATTACGAGCCTCATCTGCTTTGTCACGATGTTTGTCATTAAAGCCAATCCAAGCTTCACCATCGGATGGATGTACCATCTTGTCAGGATTGTACCGTTTGCCATTTTTGTGCCATGTCATCTGTTTCGCGGATTCCTCGGTCATGTATAGCTGTTGGATCCTCGGTAGAATGGAAGGTTGAAGGGTCGAGATGGCGACTAGAGGGGGGGTGAATAGTCTTTTCTAAAACTTAATCGCGTCGGCTAACCGATACAAATGCGGAATTAAAACTATCAGTCTAGCCAAGACTATACCCCACTATATATGTTCACTAGCACCTTGCAAAGATAACAATTATGCAACAAAGGTGCCAGGCTAGATAGAGCTCTCCTAACCAATTCTAGAAGCAAGGTCACACAAACCTATGCCACTAGTACTTTAAGCAACAAGGGAGCTCCTACACTTGCTAGTAAGCAAAAGCACAAAGCTAACTAAGCTCACTAGCAATGCTCAATAACAAGGCGACCAATGCCAAATTAGAGAGCGCAATTACTTAGCTACACAAACTAAGTAATGTGACTAACAAGGTTACACAAACCAAATTAGCCACGCAAGGGAGCTACTTCTATGCTACACAAGCATGAAGGTAACTAGCAAGCTACACAAGCTAACTAATTACAAAAGCAACAACACAAGCTTAATGTATATGAAAGTAAACACAAGCTTGTGTAACGGGGATGCAAACCAATGGGAAGAACAAGGTTGACACAATGATTTTTCTCCCGAGGTTCACGTGTTTGCCAACACGCTAGTCCCCGTTGTGTCGACCGCTCACTTGGTGGTTCGGCGGCTAATTAGCATCACCCGCTAAGCCCGCACGTCGGGCGCCGCAAGAACCTACCCCTTGAGTGAGGGTAGCTCAATGACACGCTTTTACTAGAGTTGCTCTTCGCGGCTCCCGCGGGGCGAGCACAATGCCCCTCACAAGCACTTCTCCGGAGCGCCGCACAAGCTTCTTGCGCGCTTCGATGGAGACCACCACCAAGCCATCTAGGAGGTGGCAACCTCCAAGAGTAACAAGCACCACCGGCTTGCAACTCGATCACCTAGTGCCACTCGATGCAACCTCACGATGCAATCACACTAGAATCGCTCACTCACACAATCGAATGATCACTATCAAGTATATGTGTGATGGAGGGCTCCCAAGCACTCACAAGCATGGACACTAAGTCCCTTGAGGTGCTCTCTTCCTAGCCATGGCCGAAGGCCACTTCTATTTATAGCCCCAAGGGCTAAACTAGCCGTTACCCCTTCACTGGGCAACGGTCGGGCCGACCGGATGCTCTGGTCGAGTTGACCGGACGCTGGACCTCAGCGTCCGGTCGCCCGCAGACGGCCACGTATCCCGGTTCCAACGGTCACTTGACTTGACCGGACGCAGCAGCTTTCAACTGACCGGACGCTGAACCCCCAGCGTCCAGTCGTTTCCAATAAGGTACCGACCTCGACCGGACGCGTCCGGTCACACTTGATCGGACGCAGCCAGCGTCCGGTCACACTCCAGCTTCTGCGTCACCGTACATCAGCCTGACCGGACGTAGCCGGCCAGCGTCCGGTGCATTCAGATCCAGCGTCCGGTCAGTTGACCGACGCCAGCATCTTCGCGACCAACTCGTTTTCACTTCTAACTTCTTCACCCTTGCTCAAGTGTGCTAACCACAAGAATTTGCATCCGGCGCAATAGAAAGTAGGCATTCCATTTGCATCCGGTGAGAGGGACCCAAAACCCATCTCACCCCTGCAAACACCACCTCCTTTGTAAATGTGCCAACACCACCAAGTGTACACCATCATGTGTATGTGTGTTAGCATTTTCACAATCATTTCCCAAAGGATGTTAGCCACTCAACTTGCCAAGCCACTCGATCCTAGCGACAATGCAAAGTTAGATCACTCGAGTGGCACTAGATGACCGATATGCAAACAAGTTTGCCCCTCTTGATAGTACGGCCATCTATCCTAAACCCGGTCATAAACTTCTCTACACACCTATGACCGGTGAAATAAAATGCCCTAGGTTATACCTTTGCCTTGCGCATTCCATTCCATCTCCTCTAATGTTGATGCAACACATGCACCAATACGATCAACAATGATATGATCCACTTCATATCATCACATGATCATATTGGTTCATCGATCTTGACTCTACTTGCTCTTCACCGTTGCCATCGTCCATCAGCGCCAAGTCTTGCTCAAGCTTCACCGCCACGCGGTCCATCACTCCAAAGCCTTCGACTTGCCCTTCATGCTTGCAACCGGTCCATCAAGCCAAGTCTTGTCTTGATCTTCTCCACCTTGATCACATGACTCAATGTCATGTCTCATGTGCAATAAGCTCCTTCATCATCACATGTGTGAGCTTTGCAACATCTCCAAGCTATTTTCACCTTCATGGCATATGTTGCTCACACACATGTACCTGTGGACTAATCACCTATGTATCTCACATAAACACAATTAGTCCACCTAAGTTGTCACTCAATTACCAAAACCAATCAAGGACCTTTCAAAGGTACCATAGGATTTTTACGGGGATCGTAAGTTGCCTCTTCTAGCCATCATTAGAGTCTACCTCTAGGTACCTAGAGGATTTACACTTTGGACAGAACTTTGCATGCTCGTATTCTTTCCTAAATAGGACCCACCCCTTCGGACAAGCATGTATCTGCTCATACGGCATCTTAAGTGCTTGAAGGAGTTTCTGTGACTCGTACATGCTCTTTGGCAGAATGTGGCCCTCCGGAAGCAGGCTGCCAATCACAGCCAACATCTTATTGAAGCCAGGTCGACTCAAGTTTAACTCGGACTTCAACCCCATTAAGTGTCCAATGGCATCCAATTGAGACATCGTTGACCGATCGTGAAGAGGTTTCTGTGCCGAGTCCATCATGTTGTAGAATGCTTGTGCGACTGCCTCCATCTCCTCCTTCTCACATCCCTCATCGAACTATCCTTGGTGAAAGTCATCTAACATGTCTGGTACCCCAGCATCAGCATCAAAAGCCTCCACCCGTGGTCTCACCACCTCCTCTCTCATACGATGGGCATCACCATGGTGGACCCACCGGGTGTAGTCCAGCGTAAATCCATTCTTCACAAGATGTTTACCCATTTCCACCTTGTTTACCCGCCTCCTGTTTCCACATTTGCTGCAGGGACACAAAACTAGGCAATGTCCTTTAGCAGCCTTGCCAAATGCACTGTTCAAGAAAGCATCGGTCTTGTTCATCCATTTCATGGTGTAATCACTCTGACTTCTCTAGCCCATGTACATCCACTGACGGTCATCCATCCTCTAACATATGTATCAGCGAGTAATGTAACCATCAATTGCATCTACATGGTGTTCCTACTATCTAATAGGTGAGGATAGGTCCTAATCCCACCCATGGATGCGTAGATGAGGTTAGTTTCCATGCTCTACTCTTATCTGAGACAGAATTTCAGCAGCACCTCCCCGCTGTTCTCTAGATACACATCCTACCAAAGAAGAGTGCGTATCCGGAGAACAATAGGAAGGTGATGCTGAAACTCTGTCTCGAACCGGACCAGACCATAGAAACTAACCCATCTACGCATCCATGGACTGTCCAAAAAACGTGGACAATCCAAAACAGATATGGTCATAGATATGCAAAGATCTGCATACCTCCAACCGTATCTCTTTCGAACGGGAGACGCCTAACTAGGTTACGTGATCTACGACCATGATACGGAAAGAGGGGTTATACCTAGGGTGGCGGTGGAGTCAGGCTAGTGGGGCCATGGCGGGTGTGCAGTGGCGAGGCAACGCAGTGCAGGTAGAACGGCACGGCGACGGGAACTCCGACTCGGCTCCGACGGGCTCTTCTCTACAAAAATGGAACAAAATACTATCATTTAAAAAAATTCGGCAGAACCTCCCCTGCACGGTGAGGTTTCCAAAACCTGCAAAAAATAGCGGCACGATGGCTGACAAGCACATATGTCTTAAGAGAAGCCATGTAATTTGGATATCAATCCATGCAGAAGAATATATCCAAGTAGTACCACTACTTCTACTACTACTTCCACTATTGCTACTACTACTACCACTAGTTCTACTACTACTACCACAACTATTGCTACAACTACTACCACTAGTTCTACTACTACTACCACTACTTCTACTACTACTACCACTAATTCTACTACTACTACTACCACTAGTTGTACGACTACTACCACTACTTCTAATACTACTACCACCACTAGCACTACTAGTACAACTAATACTACTACAACTATCACTACCACGACAACAACAAGAGAGAAGGCATACCTGACGGGCGCCGGGGGTAGGGGGCGGGCGGCGTCAGGGTCGGGCGGCGTCGGGAACGGGGTCAGGCACGAGCGCGGCCGGGGGCAGGGCCGGCCGGGGGGTAGGGCCGGCTTGGGGTGGCCGGGGGCAGGGCGCGGGTAGCGCAGGCGGCCGGGCGGCACGAGCAGCGCGGGCGGTCGGGCGGCGCGGGCGGCACGGGCGCACGGGCGGCGCGGGCACACGGACGATGGCGGCGTGGGCACGGCGCGGGGGCGGGGGCGGCGCGGGCGGGGGCGCGGGGGTTGGTTGGCTGTTTGTTTGACTGCCCGGCCGGCCGAATTTGCTTAAGTCCTAGAACTGCCCTTTGCCGAGTGCCGGATCAGGGAGACACTCGCCAAAGACTTAATTTTTTTTAAAATTTCTTTGTCGAGTGTCCCAGATCTAGCACTCGGCAAAGATTTAAATTTTTTTTAAATTTCTTTGCCAAGTGTCCCAGATCTAGCACTCGGCAAATATTTTTTTAAAAAAAATACTTTACCGAATGCCCCTGGCACATCACTCGGCAAAGATTTAATTTTTTTAAATGTCTTTGCCGAGTGCCCTATGAAGGCACTCGGCAAAGAGGAAATTTTTAAAAAAATTCAAAACCCTCTTTGTCGAGTGCCTTATTCATGGCACTCGGCACAGACCCCCTTTGCCGAGTGCCATGCCCCGGCACTCGGTAAAGTTTTTTTTTGTTTTTGGCCTCCAAATTTTTTGTGCAGCCCTTTTAAAGCACCAGGAACTCTTAGTTAGAATATGGGGATTTTTTATGGCTTTTTTATATATTTAGTTACTTTATTTCATTTACTTGAATTTTTTCGGAAAAAATAATTTTGAACTGCACGTGGTATGAATAATGGAATATAATGATTCAAAAAATAATAGTCATGTTACTAAGTGTAGTGTGAGGCCGTATCTAGGAACGGACATAAAATTTCGGACATCTTGTTCACGAAACATGACCGTGAACTTGCGTGTGAAATGTTTTTAAATTCTATAAAAAGCAAACGAAGTCCGAAAATCATGAAACTTGTTGAGATGTCGTGATATCATATGTGGAGGCTATGATAAAAATTTCAAAAGATTTCGTGCACGTTGTCACGTACGATGCTTACAAACTAGGACATCTCTACATGTGATATCTGATATCACATGTAGAGATGTCCTGGTTTGTAAGCATCGTACGTGACCACATGCACGAAATCTTCTGAAATTTTTATCATAGCCTCCACATATGATATTACGACATCTCAACAAGTTTCATGATTTTCGGACTTCGTTTGCTTTTTATAGAATTTAAAAACACTTCGCACGCATGTTCGCGGTCATGTTTCGTGAACAAGATGTCCGAAATTTCGGGTCCGTTCCTGGATACAGCCTCACACTACATTCAGTAACATGACTATCATTTTTTGAATCATTAAATTCCATTATTCGTACCACGTGCAGTTCAAAATTATATTTTTCGAAAAAAATCAAGTAAATGAAATAAAGTAACTAAATATATCAAAAAGCCATAAAAACCTCAAATTCTAACTAGGAGCTCCTGGTGCTTTAAAAGGGCTGCACAAAAAATTTGGAGGTCAAAAACAAAAAAAACACTTTGCCGAGTGCCGGAGCATGGCACTCGGCAAAGGGGGTCTTTGCTGAGTGCCACGAATAAGGCACTCGGCAAAGAGGGTTTTGATTTTTTAAAAAAAATTTCCTCTTTGCCGAGTGCCTTCATAGGACACTCGGCAAAGACATTTTAAAAAAAATTAAATATTTGCCGAGTGCCGTGCCAGGGGCACTCGGCAAAGAATTTTTTTAAAAAAAATTAAATCTTTGCCGAGTGCCAGATCTGGGACACTCGGCAAAGAATTTTTTTAAAAAAAAATTAAATCTTTGCCGAGTGCCTAACAGCAAGCACTCGGCAAAGAACGACGTGGCCGAACACCGTTACGCGGGTCATCCTATGCCGAGTGCTACGCTTTTGCCGAGAGTCTGGCACTCGGCAAAGAAGTCCTTTGCCGAGTGCATTTTTTTGCCGAGTGCCCGACACTCAGCAAAGAACTCTTTGTCGAGTGCAATTCTTTGCCGAGTGCAGTACTCAGCAAAGAAGGTCTTTGCCGAGTGCCCGATTTTTTATACTCGGCAAAGTCTCTGTTTCCAGTAGTGTAGTGAGGATTCTCATATGTTATGAGTAGTGGTAGTGTTTTATTATTACTTAAAAACACTAGGAGAACTCTACCATTATGATAGTGCTTGATCTGTTAGCCTGTCATTGTCAAAGACAGCCCATGAACGAATCATGGCCACATTTGAAGAGCGATTGTGGGGCCAAAGCCGATTGTGGGACGATAATCTAGCACTGTCATGCCTTGTCTTCCATGAACTAAGATTTGTCAGCATTGAAACCGCACGATACGTACAGGTGTCACAACAGCGCCAACTTTCTCTGTTCAGGCGGGACATGGCAACAATCTTGTCCGGCTCAGATAGAGATGGCCGCCGTGCTGGTGAGAAGATGGAAGCGCAGTAAACTGCTGAGTTGACGGACTCAGGGTCTTCGTCCCAATGGCGGTCAAGCTAAGAAGATAAGGTATGATAGTGCAAGTATGTGGACGTGAGGAGGCTGTATAACTATTCTTAAACCCCCAAAGGCGCCTCATTCAGCTGACCAGCCAAACCAACTCAAAGTTGTGCACCATCCGGCAGAATCAATCAAGCACAAAAGGCTGCCTTGTCGTGTGCTCCGGCCTCCGGGGGAGTTCATTAGGTGCCCTCTTCTTTCTCCTACTGTTTTGCAATATATAGGCATCGTTTTTGGCTTTTACTATATACTGGTCTTACAACTAAAAAAAAAGAACTTAGTACTAGTACTTTAAATTTCTACGGGTTCCTACACTTTACCTTTGCAAGAAAACTATATATATATATATATATATATATATATATATATATATATATATATATATATATATATATATATATATATATATATATATATATATATATATATATATATAGTTCTATACATAGGGAGAGTATATTCAGTAGCTGGCTACAAAATAAGTTATTCCGTAGCCACCTTCATTTACGATAATTTTATATACTAATTTACGATAATGTCAATACATATTTACGATAGTTGGGTTACTATAACACATGGAGATATTTACCATAATATTATAGTAAACCACTTAGTATGAAGTTACTATAATATCGTAAATTAACATAGTAATTATCGTAACTCAAAGTGGCTACAGAATAAGTTATTTTGTAGCCAGCTACAGGATAGTATATATATATATAGACACACACACTGCAAACTTGCCATATCATAGGAAGTAATTAAGGGCAAGATCCATTGTTGTTTCTCCTCACGCCTTCCCCCCATCTCCCTCTCTAGTGCGATACGATGTTTCTGGCCAGCCACACGAGCCACCCTTGTCCAGACAAACAAACAGGCCTGTAGGAACCCGGGCACGGTGGCCGTAGCCTGAGCTGCGCGGGGACCTAGCATGAGCGGTGCCGGGCCGTGCCGCACAACAGTGGCGTGTGTTTAGCGGTGGCGGTGGTGTGTAGCATCGGAAAAGACCCGTGCCTCCAACCATCTGTCGTTCCTCGCGGTGTTCATGCGCTGTTGTTCTTGGGTGGATCATGCTGAAATGGAGTCGGAGCTGTGCTTCGTTGAGGGTGTGACGAAGCTTGGCAACGAAGACATGTGGTAGCCTCCTCTTAGGCGATGCGTTGGTGGAGCCAGTTGTGTACAGGTGGTAGTGTCTTGGTGGCTTGGGCTAAGGATCTGCTATGGGAAGTTGAAGCTGCTTTATTGCTTTTGCATCAAAGTTCGGCAATAATTTGTGTGTTTAGGTCAGATGTTATGCGGTGCGTGATAGTGCGTCATGTTGTTGTATAAACTTCTAATCTTTTTAATTAAGAGGCAGAGTTATTGTTTCTTCGTAAGAAGAAACTAATTCGGGACAAGTACGGGAATTGTAGCATTTCGCAATGTTTATTCTTTATTACACCTTGCAGGTGAATGCCCGCCGAATCAACAGCGAAACTTGCCATGCTTATTCTCATAGCATCGTTGCTTATGCCTTTATGGAGTTGATCGCACCCGATTGCTTAGAGGTCCCCGGGAATGAAACAGACAAGCTCGCATTGCTCGATTTTAAGAAGGCCACATTTGATCCAAATGGAACCTTGAGATCGTGGAACACGACCACCCCCTATTGTCAATGGAGCGGCGTGACCTGCAGCCTAAGGCACCCAGGGCGAGTCACAGTGCTGAACCTGAGTGACCATGGCTTGTCAGGTCCGATTTCAGCCTCCCTCGGAAACCTAACCTTTCTTAACAAACTGAAACTGTCCACAAATTTCTTCTCGGGGCGGGTTGCCTCCTCTCAACCGTCTACGAAGACTTCAGCTCCTTCTGCTGGGAAACAACCTACTTCAAAGCACCATTCTGGATTCCATTACAAATTGTTCCAATCTACAGGGAGTAGACCTATCTGGAAACTTCATAAAAGGTGAAATTCCTTCCAGTTTGGGCCTTCTGCCCAATCTACTCGCCATACAACTTTCCAACAATGATCTCACCGGAATTATTCCATCAAACCTAAAAAATATCAGCCGCCTATTTTTTCTAAATCTTGCAGTAAACCAGCTCACAGGAAGCATTCCTAGTGAGCTCGGGCAACTTTCAAGTATACGTGGTCTATTTCTCGGTGGGAATATGCTATCAGGTGGAATCCCGGGTACCCTCCTCAACCTGTCTTCTCTCCAAACACTAGACGTTGCTGTGAACAAGCTAGGCGGCATGGAATTGCCATCTTACATTGGTGATAAACTCCCTAGTCTTTAGGCTCTTCACATGTCCCAAAATATGTTTGAGGGGCATATTCCACCTTCGTTAGGCAATGCTTCAAATCTAGTCTCACTAGATCTGTCACAAAATAATTTTACAGGCCAAATTCCTAGTTCTTTTGGTAATCTCGAGGCATTGACTTATCTAAACGTTGGGGGAAACCATCTCCAAGCAAGAGATAGCCAGAGCTGGGAATTTATAGACAAGCTGTCCCACTGTAGGAGTTTGGAAGTGCTCGATTTACATGCAAATAATTTACAAGGAGCTATACCAAATACAATTGGCAACCTGTCCACCAATCTAACACAACTAATATTAGATACAAATAACTTATCAGGTACAATTCCCACAAGCATAGGGAACCTCAGTGGATTGATAACACTTCAGTTAGCTAACAACAATCTGAATGGTACTATTGAAGAATGGTCCGGAAAATTAAAAAACTTACAAAAGTTATCTCTTGAGACCAATAATTTAACTGGGCCAATTCCTTCCTCTATTGGAGATCTTACTCAATTGGCATCTCTCACTCTAGCGGAAAATAAATTTGAAGGTCTTATACCTCCTAGTCTGGGGAACCTTCCTCTTTCAGAGTTGAACCTTAGTTATAACAATCTTAAGGGTTCTATTCCTAAGGAGATATTTCGTTCTGGCACCACCTTGGTCAAATGTATCTTGTCCTACAACAATTTACAAGGACCGATACCGCAAGAGCTTGGTAACCTCCAACATGTTACTGACCTTGAGTTTTCATCAAACAATCTTACTGGGGAGATTCCTAGTGCTTTGGGAAGATGTGTAGGGTTACTGGTCCTCCAAATGGACCGTAACTTTCTGACAGGAAACATTTCAGTGTCTTTGAGTAATCTAAAGAGCTTGAGCATGCTCAATCTTTCACATAACAATCTGTCAGGCTTCATCCCGACAGATTTAAGCCAGCTTGAGCATCTGACCCAACTGGATCTATCATATAATGATCTACAAGGCGAAATACCGACAACTGGAGTATTTGGAAATGCTAGGTCGGTCTCACTTGTGGGGAACCAAGGACTTTGTGGAGGAGTGTCAGATTTACATATGCCTACATGCCCTACTACTACTACCTCTTGGGGAAGAGAAAGAAAATATTATCTGGTCAAGATACTGATTCCAATATTTGGTTTCATGTCTCTAATAGTATTGGGCTATTTTTTTATAACTGAGATGAAGGATAAAGGAGCGCATTCATCATCGCCTCCTTTTGGTGATAAGTTCCTTAAAGTGTCTTACAATGATTTAGCTGAAGCCACAAAAAACTTCTCTGAATCTAACCTGATTGGAAGAGGAGGCTACGGTTCAGTATACAGAGGAAATTTAATGGAGGATAAACTGGAAGTGGCTGTGAAGGTTCTTGATATCGACACGCAGGCAGCAAAGAAAAGTTTCTTATCAGAATATGAAGCACTAAGAAGCATTCGGCATCGTAATATAGTTCCTATAATAACAGCGTGCTCGTCAGTTCAAACTGGAGGCAATACATTCAAAGCTCTAGTTTATGGATATATGCCTAATGGAAATCTGGACACATGGTTGCATAAAAAAGGAGATGGGGAAGGTCCAAACCATTTGAGCTTAGCTCAAAGAATATGCATAGCAGTTAACATAGCTGATGCTTTAGATTATATACACAATGACAGTGGGAAGCCTATTATCCATTGTGATGTGAAGCCGAGTAATATCCTCCTCGATTATGACATGAACGCTCGTCTAGGGGACTTCGGCATTGCAAGCTTCTATCATCATTCTAGTTCGACAACTGGCCAAGACGCATACAGCACAAGTTCATTTGGTGTGAAGGGAACTATAGGGTATATTGGTCCAGGTACCTTGCTTTGCTTGCTTGACTCATCATATCAAAAAATTTATGGCATTATAAAATTACTGCAAGAGTTACATACATGTACTTACATATATATCTTACTTATTTTTCAGAGTACGCTGGAGGTGGGCGCCCATCAACATGCGGGGATGTATACAGTTTTGGAGTTTTACTTTTAGAAATGTTGACTGGGAAAAGACCAACGGACCCTATGTTTGAAAACGGACTCAGCATTATTAACTTCGTTGAGAGGAGCTTCCCAGATCAGATACTGCAAGTGATTGACGCTTCACTACAGGATGAATGCAAGCCCGCCTCAACAATAGCTCACCAATGCTTGTTGTCTCTAGTAGAAGTAGCACTGTCTTGTACACGTCAGTTCCCAAGTGAGCGGATGACCATGAGAGAAGCAGCCAACCGAATTAGTTCAATCAAGGCCTCCCACGTCAAAGGAAGAGATAGGACTGACTCATTGCAGCGCTAACAACATGTATATACTCGAGAGAGAGAGAGAGGAATTAGTGGATGGCGACATGGAGGATCTATGCATCTATATGAAATTAAGGAGCAAACCATGGAGATTGTCCAGGTTCACGACCAACAAGATTTGGAGATCGTGCGCACGCAGCCATACTGGATTAATGTACCTCCATGCTAGTAGTATCAGGGCCTCATTGCAGGGCTAACAACACATATATACTTGAGAGAGAGATGGGGGAATACAGAGTGCTACTAAAACTACACACACACACACACACACACACATATATATATATATATATATATATATATATATATATATATATATATATATATATATATATATATATATATATTCAGTAGCCAGCTATAAAATAAGTTATTATGTAGTCACCTCCATTTACGATAATTTTATATAATAATTTACGATAATGTCAATATGTATTTACGATAGTTGGGTTCCTATAACACATGGGGATATTTACCATAACATTATAGTAAACCACTTAGTAAAGAGTTACTATAATCTCGTAAATTAACATAGTAATTATCGTAACTCAAGGCCGCTACAGAATAACACTAGTAGAGAAACGACTTTTGATCCACTTCGAAATTTGGCTTTAGTCCCGATATTTTTCGTGCCCAGGACTAGAGAAACATTTAGTCCCGGTTGGTAGCTCTAATCGGGACTAAAGGTCCCTGCCCAACGGTTACCGAGGTGTGTCAGAGGCTTTAGTCCCGGTTTGAGACATGAACCCGGACTAAAAGTGAGACTTTTAGTCCCGGTTTGAGACACGAACCTATCTTTAGTCCCGGTTTATGTCTCAAACCCGGACTAAAGGTGTCTCCAAGCTAAATTTAAAAGGAAAACGTATCTTATCTAAGTTAGTTGTGTGGTGATAGATGAGATGGTAACGTGCAAGAACTAAAGTGGGAGGTCGTAGGTTCGAATCTCCCCACAGCTGTAACTTTTTTTTACCCAATAAACACATCTACTCCTGGTTGGAGGAACCTGGACTATGGTTGAGAACCAGGACTACAACTAAGTTCTCTACTAGTGTAAGTTATTTTGTAGTCAGTTACAGGATAGTAGTTATATATATATATATATATATATATATATATATATATATATATATATATATATATATATATATATATATATATATATATATATATATATATATATATACACACACACTCTCGAGAGAGAGGAGAGAGATTTTGTACAGTTCTATTATATAGAAATAGCAAGAATATATCATCTCTTTACATTGTTGTTCTTCCAAATTTTTTGTATTGATCTTGGGAGATGGAGAGGGGAACTCCCCAACCGCAGGCGATATGATTTCACAAACACTGAAACACTTTATCAACACGCAAGTTCTACCTCTACCTCTTTGAAGCCATCGATGACAACTAATTTGATAGTGTTGACACTGTGGAATGAATTTGCTACCGCTACCTGCTTTAGCTGCACTGCATCTACAATATCTTTAGATCTACCCTGCATCGAAATCATTGGGTACTTGATAGTGGATACACTAAACAAATGACTGGTGATCACAACATGTTCAACTCAATTGATACAAATGGTTATGAATAGTCCAACGCCGCGTCCGCATGTATTATCCTCATTAGCTTTTCACCTACTTATCAATTCGATAAATCTTATTAGTTTTCTAATTAATTATGTGGTCATTATCACTAAAACCCACATTAGGGCTTGATTGCTCTTACAGTTTCGTATGTATACTTACAATTTGTTGGTATATGGTATTTCTTCACATAAATCAAAGTAAATAGCAATAAATAATGTATATGTAAAGCTAAATAGCTAACTAGGTGGCACAATCCCGAAAGGTTTGCTCTAGAGAATCAAGTCTTCATGATTGTGGACTCGGATAATCTCTTGGGTGTTTGTTTCCAAGTAAAAAATGCACAAATCAGCATCATCATCCATGAAATTCTTCATAAAGAATATCTGGTTTTCTTTCAATCCCAGGGTGCTCGCCGAGCAAGAAGCCGCGTTTGTATCCTCCAAAAGAAACACAACATCTCCAATGTCAGGAACAGTGCGCCAACAAGCTTTTGTTGAGGTGGAGAAATCCATCCTATGCACCTCTATGCCAATGTTGTTTGGATCAAATTCAATGAAGCCCATGACGACCAAAAAGAGTTGATCCTGCGACTCAACCAACCACGTCATGCCCGAGGACAGTCCTTTGGGGAGATCGAATGGTCGTTGTGATTATTTGGAGAAGTGCAGGATGAGAAATCTATGGCGCACATTTTGTCTTTAGACGATTTGGTGAAGTAGATTTTCCCTTGGATGGAAACCATGAAGTGGATCATATTCTTGATAGGAGCGCGACGGCAGTGGAGGCGTGCCTTTTTCCCCTTTGGTAGCTCGGGTATAGAAGAAGGATTCCTACCAATATCATATGGGTAATGTCTCCAACTGTTGTTGTTGTCACCGCTACCGGCGGTGTGGCAGTACCAGAGATCACGCGTGGCGTCATTGAAGAGCACGACGACACATCCTGGGTGAGTTGGGTCCTTGTGGGAGAGGAGGCACCTGCAGTGGTAGGGATCTGGTGTTCCTCTCCGATACCTGGTAAGGGGAGCTTGTCGCCAGTGCAAGGGTTCCATAGACAAGCCGAAGAAGACGTCGTGCCTTGGTCCTGAGCGAGCAGTATCTATCCAACCCTGCGCAGTGGTCCAGCACATGCTGTTGCCTGTGGCTAGAAGGCCATGCTCCACGTTCTCGTGCAGACTTCGCTTGGATATGTTGAAGATTAGCATCTCCTCGTCGTCACCGTCCTCCTCCTGGCCCCCACGAGGATGATGGTGGAAGATGAGCAAGGGCAAACATGACGACGGCATCGACGATCCCAATTTTGTGGTGTCTACGTTTTCCACCATCGTGGAATGCTGCTCTAAGTGCTCTTGGGAGCTGGGGCTGGGCTGGAGAGACGAGAGAGGGAGAAAGCTATATGCTATACGTGATGAATTGATCTGATTGTCCCTTCTTGTCTTGATACACGGTGTATATATAAGAGGAGGGATAGGAGCTTGTGCGGCCACGATGACAATGGTAACGGCGCAGGACATCGTGTCCGACGCGGCAAAACAAGATGAGTCCTGTCATGCTGGGTCCAAAGTCCTTTAGGTTGTCCTGATGATGATTCGTCTTGTTTTACCTTTGGGTGCGGGCCACCGTGTTCGATTACGCTTCCAAGTTCCGATCGAGCATATTTCCAAAGGAATGTTGGGGTGTTCATATGCGTGTACGACATCAATCCAGTTAGTAGTATTCGTGTAGTTCGGACTATGATCACGAGGAAGCAGCCAATATGTCAAAGTCCAAACTTCTTGGCATGCAAATCCAGTTTTTTCCTTTTGTTTTTCTTCTGAGCAAAAGCAAATCCAGTTAGTAGTAGGAGAAGTATTATGAGTATGTATAGATAGAAACCGTTATTTGGGCCGTCAAATTTAGGCCCAATACTTGGTGGAATAGATTATATTAGATTTAATTTTCTTCTTTTGAAATGAAATTAGGTTCAATTTTCTGATGCAATGGTGAGTGTCCATGATGATTCTAAGAAAATGTACAAGGTTTTTAACATTTTATATACTTAGATTAGATAATGTAAATAGGCTTCTTGCTACTACTCCAATGCTTGATGTGTAAAGGGGATTTATTACTGGAGGATACACGTAAGATTTGCATAATTTTACACTGGCAAACGTGTCCATGTGTTATAACAAAAAAAGAGTTATCAAACGCCCGTGAGAAATGGGGACAGGAAATGCTCCCCCGACATATCTATTTATGCTTTCGCTTTCTAGAAAAGTTAAGACCTATAATTTATTAATTAATATTCTATATGCATTGTTTAATTATGATTATGGCATCCATATTTAAATTAGTGTTACCAACAATATGAGTGTCCTATTAAGTTTGTGTCTGCAACCTTGAGGGATTTTTTTTCTACCATTGCAAAGCACAGACATATTTGCTTGTAAATATATCATAATTTTACTTTTGTGTTTAGTCTGGGGACAAGGTGGGATGGGATGGTCCCGTCCCTAAATTTTGATAGTACCATTTCATCTTATGTATGGTTAGTAGGGATAGGTCTGTTCCAGTTTTTTGTTTGTTTAGAGGGACAAGCAGGAAAGATATGGACATTGTTCTGTGCACCATTAACCAATAATAGTCATTAGGCCCATTTGTCATTGTGGGGCCCACTTGTCATCCTAAGACTGTAAGATGGGCTTAACACATAGCCCAGTCAGGGGATGTGGCTGCATGTTTATAGAGCCTCAATAATTCTTTTTCTGAACTTACATTCATTTCACGCATGGAACGGAGCACATGCCAGCTTCATGAATCTTCATGTCTATGGCCTCCTTGGCGGTCCTGGTACCGAAAGGCGGAAACTTTCGGTGTGTTGTGTTGAGCTCTCAGATTTCCTATCGGTTCTTACACTCCGCCATGAACCCACCTTGAACAACAAGTGTATTCTCATTGATTTATGTGCCCTAGGGTCATGAGGAGACGCAAATCAACATTTGTTTGGAGCTATGCCATACACATGTTGCTACATGGTTATGCTAATGAGGGTTATTGAGCATGGTCTCAATCTAATACCAGCAACATTTATGTATTTCTATCGTGGACATGAGGTAATTTTTTATCCGGCACGTTTTTCTTTGGTTCTTTTGTTTATTGATCTATCACAGTACTCTGAAGTCCATACCAATATAGGTCGCTAACACACAGACCGTCCTAGTCATGCCTTCTTTGCACACGATAAGTTCAACTGAGCTCCTATTCAAAATCTTGTGTCCTTGCACATGTAATTAGCCTACTCGGCTGCACTTCTTCGCAGGGAAGCAACAGCTGCTGCTTGTGCACCACATGTAGCAACTTTACTCTCTAGTGTTTTTGTAGCAGATGCTGCTGCGAGCGCTGCTGAGAGTGCTGCCAAGCAGGCCCAATGCCTCCTCTTGCACATAGTAAGTTCAACTTATGGGCCTACTCAGAATCAATAACCACTGTTAAAATTCAAAAAACAAACTGGTCACATGATTGATTTGAACAACATTTAACAACTTTCAACCTGAGGAGTTAGTAGATACTTAGCTTACCATGCAGTGGCTTGCTTTGGTGCTTAGCGCAATTACAAAAACAACAGTTAACCTTAGTTCTCGGCATGTAGTAGATATTCTAGCATTTTACTTAACCATTGTGGTCTTTCTTACTACTGTTACTTCACTGTGGTATCAGGTACTTGCAGGGCAGAAAGAACAGGATCAGTGTTGTGTAAATGATCTAAACGACACAATTATCTACTTCCTTTTGGTCTCACCTCTATATCGCGCTTTGCATCCGACGACGAAAGGCGGGCACCATCCCCAGCTAGCCTCCTCCATCATAGCCCGTGCTCCTCCGTCCGGGTGGTAGAAAAGCGGAAGAGTTTTCCGCCCTCCCTGAGCTCATCCAATGTACTACTTTCTTATTATTTCTTTCTCCCGCATGTATTCTATTTCTCCACTTTTAAGATTTGCGAAAGTCGTGTGTGGTGAGTGGATAGTGGAGACCGTAGAATAGAAGGTTAATTCATTTTTTAAAGGCGTAATTACTATGGATGTGGTTGTTTATGTTGTGTGTGGTGCGATTTGGGTTTTCTATGTGTGATGTTTGTGCATTCAAACTTCAGAGAGTAGTGAGTGAGGTTGGGTTTAACCTCTGACCTTTGCTCTTCGTGTGTATATGTTTTTGTATATGTTATCCGAGGCATGCATCCTCAATCCACACACAAAAATGGCTTTGAAATAGAAGCAACATCAGCAAAAATAGTGTACCAAGTACATGAACTTCACTACTTTTCATCAAGAAATTAAAGAATGTTACTATTCAAATGAGATACATGTCTACCTAGGTGGTACGATCCAAAAAGTTTTATGACAAATATACAAGTGATCATTGTTGTCCGAAGGCTAAACAGAGAGGGGAGGAGAGTGAATGAGAGAGGTAATGGATCCTTCCCCTTTTTATATGGGAGGTCGGACATGGAGGTACTTATTCCTTCCCCCAGCGGGGCTTGTAATTATAAACGAGTCCTTAAGAATTACAACCGAACCCTAAACATTCACAAATAAGCCCTTAGGCCATTTTACACACTAATGGGGTTCCTAACATATGTCACACCCCCAACAATCATGATGGTGGACTCGAATAATATCGTGTTGTTCTGATTCTATGCCAAAAACGCACAAAACCCACATCGTCCAAGTTATTTTTTCATGAAGGAAATCTGATTCCCTTTAAGCCCTAGGGAGCTCGCTTGGCAAGAAGCTCCCATGTTGCCATTGTCCTCTAGGAGGAACACATCTCTGATGTCATGCACCCTGTACCATGCTTGAGAATTCCATCTTGCACACATGGATGACGCCAAGGTTACCCGCTTCAAAGGCAACAAAGAAGACGCACACAAGGCATAGCTTGTAGTCCTGCTCCACCAACCATGAGCTCCTGAGATCATCCCCTTAAGGAAATCTACCATGCAGGCATCAAAGTACTGGAACTCGTGGTGGTGGTGAGTAGTCGAGGAGAAGTTGATGGCACATATGTCTTCTGCTGTACTAACGAAGAAGATCTCCCCATGACCTACGATGACGATGAAGATAATGCTTTTAGTGGGAGGCTCACGTACCTCGTAGTCATCGATGTCATATAGAGTGGCGAAGCTTCTCAAAGGCCAACATGGGCCATTGCCACCCCTAAACTTTTGTAAACTCCATTAGTGTCAATCATTTGGATTCATAAAAATCAAAGATTAGTTTTGTTCTTTAATAATTGGCCCCTAGTGAGTTTAGGTCCAAGCTCCGCCACTGGTCATACGTGTAGCAGTTCTAGCCACCATGGACGCCACCATCACAGCTAACCTTGCAGTACCACATGTTGGGTTCAATGTAAGCAAAGAGCACGACAAGGCATCCCGGATGGGTTGTGTCCCTGTGTGTGAACAAGCACTTTGAAAGCATTTAGACCCCTAATTTGGTTTTGGTGATTGACGACACAATCATTGTGATTAACATGTGTTTTACAACAACATTACTTAGTGTGGTCAAAACGATGATGGTTGATTGGGCAATTATGGTTTTCATGCCCCTATTCATGAAATTTGTTTTGATTTTCAAAGGATGAGCGTGAAGGTTAAGGACATATTAGTTCTAAGTGCCATTCGGTGTTGGGAGACACTTAGAGTAGTATAGGTCTTTGTTTTATCCTTTGGCCATACTATTAAGGAGGGTATGAATATGTAGCTTGAACTAGGTGAGTCTAGTGAGTGGATGAGATGCACACTTGTCAAACCTAGCACTAGCTAGCTCAGATGAAGCCCTAATATCATTTCAATGTCTAGCCATTTCCAAACATGTTTGAATTGGATGAAAGTGGTGGTTTGTTAGTGTCATTGGAACTCTCCGGTGGTATCACCAGAGAAGTCACTAGAGCTTTGACCCTATGTTAAGTGGTAGCCAGAACGCTGTGCTTAGGACCTAATTGGTGGTCACCGGAGTGAGACAACCATTAGAGCTTTGGTACAGTCAAGGCCAACAATATGCTAAGAGGTGCCAGACTCACTAGATTTCTCTAGTGGGTCACCAGAGAGAGTGTTTGAAGATTTAGAATAACACAAAAACCTTCAATATCAGATTCTTTGGCTCACCAAAACCTTTCGGTGAGGCTACTAGAGTTCCAACAGAGGTTAGGCCAAAATAGTAATGGGTGGGAAGGCACTGGAATTGTTCAATGCTCATTCAAAAGAATCACGGAAGCTTAGGCCAAAATAGTAGCAGATAGTTGGAAACTAGCCATTGTGAAGGCATCTAAAACTTCCGCTGCTCATTCAAAAGCACCACCAGAGCTTTCCATGAGTGTATTTCGGCTGAAGTGATTTGGAATTCATAATCGGAGATTAAGGACTCCATTAGTGCTTAGAGAGTAGAAAGTGTGCATCTAATCTTCTCATTAAGCTTTGTGAGGTCAAGTGAGAGTTTGTGCTTGTTACTCTTAGTGATCGACATCACATAGATGAATTGGTGGTGTTAAAGAACTTGGTGATGTCTCAATGGAACTTGTGAGAGGACCAAGTGGTTTTTGTAAACGACACTGGTGATTTGTCATTCTAGAATGAAGAACGATCAACCACTAGAGAGCACTTGGTTCTTGTGAAGATCAAGGGGGGCAATACCCTTGCGCGGGTGCCCTAACAAGGACTTTTGGATAGTGGCAGTGTTTCCATATTTCCTAGCACGGTGTCGTAGTCTCTCAAAGCACATGCAATTTGGCGATATCCTCTGGATGCCATCCAATCATGATCTAGAAACCACGAACGAAGCTGCAAATCCGAGAAGATGTGGTCTGCAGTTTCATCACACTTGCCACATAGGTCACAATGAGCATCCTGGAGTAATGTGTTTGCGAGCCTCGGCCGTGTTGCAGTGGATTCTGTTCTGAGTTAGCAGCCATCTAGAGAATTTTATCCGAGGGGAAGCAAAGTTCCGCCAGACGAACTTGAAGGATAGGCAGATTTGCTCACTGCACACAGAGCAGTGACGAAGCCAGCGGTGGGGCTAGGGGGGCTCTAGCCCCCCCCCCCCCCCCCCCCACACCACCACCACCGATCCTGGGCACGTGGAGCCCCCCTAAACCCTCTCTTAAAATTTTATGCATATATGTATTAGGTAGGAGGGGCTAAGGTTAAGAGAAGATAAAAAAGCCTCTATTCTTTTGTTCAGCCCCTCCTAAATTTTTTTCTGACTTCGTCACTGACACAGAGGACCTATAGATCAGCCCCGTTTGTAGTCAGTGGTAGTCATCTTCTAAGAGCAAGTATAATAGCAGGCCGTAAGCTGGCTAAATGCTGAGGTGGAGGAGAGAGAAGAGGAGAAGCGGGTTATAAGCTCACAACTGGCTTAAGGACAAAAAACCAAAAAGCTTTATGAGAGATAAGTAGACCATGTATTAATAGTGAAGAGTTAACTACTATATAGGTGAGCTGAAAGAGTCAACAGCCAGTTGAGGAGCGTTCGTCGCGGCTGTTGTCAAGTGTCACGCCCTGCAGCTCGGTCAGAACAACAAGCCAAACGTACCATGGGCCCTCGCCAAATTAGGACATGCTACAATTAATAAATGAAAAGCTGTTCATAAAAGTTGCACTTGGATCCGAACACCAAGCACGTTGGCTCAATAATTAATAAGCTTCATCTAAATATTAACAAATAATAATAGTAACCTCTTAAACGTACCTATAGTCCTATGCAATGACAAACCTCTAGCTTTTTATTAGTTTGCTTTTTAATTATTACTCTCTCCGTTTCTTATTATATGTCATATTAGCTTTATCCTAAATCAAATGTTTATATCTTTGACCATGAATTTCAAAAAAAAATATTGGTTCATGTCATAAGATTTATATTTTTACATTCACTATGAGAAATACTTTCATAATATATAATTCATATTTTGTGAAATTATAAGGATTTTTTTAAATGGTTGGTCAAAGATAGTAATATTTGACTTATGACAAAGCTAATGTGACATGTAAAAAAAGAATGAAGGGAGTAGCAAACTATTTATTAGCTGCAACTTTTTTTTTTTAGTTTTAGAGGTGTTTGGACCCAATGCAACTAGATTATAGTAATAAAATAAAATAATTTAAAGGTTATCCAAACACTAGATTATAATGACAATCCTATGATCTATCTAACCTGCTTGTTTTAGTTTATTATAGGCCATTTCTATTCTAACAAACACTAATAGTTCCACTTTGGAATCCAAAGATCCAAACGGCCTAGACTATTATAGTGGTGGACCTAGAGAGTTTCTAGAGCCAGGGCAAATATAACATCTAATACCATGTTTTTACCAGCGAGGAGATTTTTTTAACCAGCCTAAAATTTGTGTCACGTGTAGTTGAACCCAGGACCTGAAGGTGCTAGCTACTAAAGCACTTGCAACTACAAGGCTACAACCTCTTTCGCACATAGTACATATCAACCACTAACATACACAACGTTGACAACATTGGTACCGTCAGAAAAAAAATCAACGTTCAGGGGACATATGAACTTGCGCACACTAAGAAAAAAGGGGATATCTCTGCCAACTTTCTCATTATGACACCGTTTTCTGGGCCATTAACACAATAACAATCATTGGGCCCATTTGTCATTGTGGAGCCCGCATGTCATCCTAAGCAAATATCCTTAGCCTCCTTTTCTCACTCTCCCTTCCTAGATCTCCAACCATGCCGGTCACGGCGCTCCGCCCTCCCGTTCCCCAATCCGCCTGGCCGTCCCTTCGAGCTACTTGTCCCCTGAGCTACCCGTCCCCATCGCGAGCCGGGCACGGGAGGTGATAAGCATCCATCCCTGTAGGAGTGTAGGGTGGTCTAGCAAATGTTGTTCCCGACATGCGGCTAGGAGGTCGTGCTCCATGTCATCGTCTAGAGCTTGATAGGAGAGGCAGAACGTGAGCATTTGGTTTGTTGTGCGATGGTGGAAGACGAGCAATTGGCAAACTGTGACGATGTTAAAATGTTGCATGGTTTTGATATCCTCTTTTTTGGTATGATCATCAGAATGTTTCACCATCATTTTACGTATTCACTCACACGAATACAGACCTTACCTTACCTATATGAGCATTATTTTATATTGGAGAAAAAAAAACTAGAGAGGGTCGATTGGCTCTGCTCGGTGTCGTGTGCGCCAAAGCCAAAACTTGCGTAATGGAACGGAGCACGAGCATCAGGTTGTTGGACGCTGGGCAAGTTACCCCGGTTTGGCGTGGAGCCATGGGCCCAGTACCTTGGTGGATCTAGTCTAGCTACCGTTGCGGTTCCCGAGAAAGGAGCAGGGAAGCCACAAGTGGGCCTGTGGACCGAGATATTCCCCCGATGCAGCCCAAACCTGAGAGTGCTGTTGGCCTGGTTCGGAACTAGCCATTGAAGAAGAAAGAAAAAAATTAAACCGCCCTCCAAATCCTCGTGAGTGTTGATTGCTGAGTGGTGGGTGAATTTTTTTTAAATAACATTTTTTAAATGAAAATTGCAAATCAAGAAGTTGTTATAGGTTTATTGCAAAATTAAACCGCCCTCCAAATCCTCGTGAGTTCTGGAAGGCCGACAGGTCCCATAGAGGCAACTAAGTAGCCGATTAGGTCGACGTGGCAGCCGACTTTAGCCTGTTGGTTGGTCGACAGGCCCTGTCGGCGTTCCAGAGGCCCACAGATCTGTCGGCTATCCAGAGGCCGACAAGCCTATCCCCACCACTATTTTTGAACCACACGGTGTATTTTCCGAACACAACCATCACCAGACATAAAAGTTGTACCACTTTTCGACCAACACTAACATTCATCACATTTCATAAATTAACGAACCTTTCAAACTTTTGATGGAACAAACACACTGTAATATTAACCCAGCGCGGTACATGGACCAAATTTGCAATAATAAGTAGTATTGCAAAGGCCTAGGGAAATGAAACAAAGCACGACTTGCAATGGCATGTGTGGAACTCTGTACTTGTAATGTTCAGAGGTCCACCACTACTCGTAACATGCCTTAGGGAATTTAACTTGCTAGGTCTATTACATTGTTCTACTGGGTGCAGCGTGGTTGTTTTCCCTTTATGCTGCGCCCTGAAGATGGTTCCGCTGCATCATTCTTGTTGTTGAGAGCTGCCTCACGAAATTTAAGCTCTTGCTCCTTACGCTTGATGGCTGCTTCACGCAGATTTAACTGCCTCCTCCTCTTAGCCAGCTCATCCTCCTTAGCCTTCAGATGGATTTGCTCCCTCGTCTGTCGTTCCGCCTCGTGATCCTGAGTCATCTTCACAAGGTATTGGCCTTTGGTTTCGACCTCCCTTGGGACCGTTCCTGGCCATGTGGGCAGCTCCCAATCCACCCATTCTATCCACTTGCAAGGCTACGTGTATGGTGGTAGATGTCATTGATCAATTTGAGAAAAGGTAACCACAAACAAAAGATTTAGTTCGCGATCTTACCATGAAGTCGTCATCTAGATCTAGGCACGCGAAGTATCTGCGGCCGTAGTGACGATCCTGATCCATGCACATGCGCAAGATCGTCCGAAACCCGCAACGGCACTTTGGCCACTCAGCCCACTGCGGGAGCTGAGTTGGGTCGGTCCTCTAGAACGCCATTGTTTCGAAGTTGAATGGGGAGGGGCGGCAGAGGAGATGTGGTGTGGTGAACACATAGGAGACCTTTTATACTGCTGGTTTATATGGTTCAGTGGACTTAGTCCACGTTGGTCCATGTTGAGAAAGTGCCGGCTTGCATGTTTTTATCGGGTGCATGAAAAAGAGGAGAGCGTGCCAGGTTGCATGCTTTGGTCGGGTGCAGGAAAAGAGGAGAGCGCGGGAACGTATGATGTGATACAACATAGTCTTCTCAGATTACAGATTGAAACAACAAGGTACATTGTCGAAATTTAAAATTACAGACTACGGATTGAAACAACAAGGTACACTGCAGGAATTACAAACACATAAAATACAGACTACGGATTGAAAGCATGCGACATAGTTGTAATGAAACTTTAGCCAACACAACTTAGGTCTTAATCACTCTTGCATCCGATTACTGCGAGTACCACTGTGAAGAGCCTTCTCCATAGTACCAATTCCCACCACACGCAGGAGGAGGCAGAGGAGGTGGAGGAGGCCCCATGCTTCCATGGTAGGGGCACTTGGAATGTGGATCATTGCACACTGGCTTGTCTTGCATCGAAACATCTTGTCCTTCTTCTTAAGTGTTTTGTTCTTTGGTTGCGGACATGCTTTCAACCTCTCTTTCGAGGTCAAATATGCGGTTCTGTAGGTGGTGGATGAATTGTTCGTACGGGTAAATGGCAAGTGGATCAACCCACCTAGTGAAACTATAGTTGTCCTCATCTTCGGAGTTCTATAGAATACGTAGTCTTGTTAGTATGTAATGAAGATGACTAGTACGATAAAATGTGTAGTAAGACTTACCCATCCGCAAGGGCATCTGAAGAACCGACGCCCTCCATGAAGGCCACCGTCGCTGTATACTTGGACTACGTAGTTGTCACCATGGCAGCATTTTGGCCACTCTTCTTTCCTGTTATCATATGGCCACAACCTACTAGGTGGACGAAAATCCTTCTTACCTTGCAATGGGAAGTTTTCTAGTGGATCTGGGTACCAATCTGGACCATAAGATCCTGGCCAAACCATGAGATCAGTTCCCTTTCCCTTTCCCTTCCCTGACGCACCGGACATTGGTATGGACTCTCTCGGTTAAGTGGTTGTATGTTCAGTTTTGCGCTCGGTGGGCACGAACAACTTCGGCCCGTCGATATATAGCAAATGCCAGAGACGTGGGCTATGTAGCTCGATGTTAGAACTCACTGAAACTGTGTAGCATGCAATGTACGTAGCAAGCAGTGTTGATGTTCATACTCACTGAAAAGGCTAAATAATGATGAAGTGACAACTCACTACAAAGGCTATGTACCATGCAGTGTACGTAGCATGCAGTGTTGATGTGATTACTCGCTGAAAAGGCTACATCCTACATTTGTATTGCCATTAAGTGACCTGACTATATCCGAAAAGCATACAAAGCTAGACGATGGTGACATTAAAACACACTGAAAGGCCTACACAGGTAGATGTTGGCAGAGCCTGTCTGTGGGTACTGTGGATTCAGTATGGTTATTGTCATGTTGATGTGAGTACTCGCTGTGAAACCTAAATAATGATGAAGTGACAACTCACTGCAAAGGCCGTGTAGCATGCAGTGTACGTAGCATGCAATGTTGATGTGAATAATCACTGAAAAGGCTGCATCCTACATTTGTAGTGCCATTAAGTGACCAGACCGTACCTTGAGAAGCCTACAAAGCTAGACGACGGTGAATGTGGATTAAATACCGTTGTTGTTGTGTTGAGGTGAGTACTCTCTACCGCTGGTTATTGGTACAAGCGTCGAAAGTTATTGGAGCGTTGCCTCCATTAAATGGTGGTAAATGAACTAATACGGTTGGAGGCATAAGAAATTTAGGAGTACACTAGTTCACATCCATGCAAGCCTACAACCATACAACTAGTACAGGTCAACCAGCACGACGCCCATGCTTGACGGCCTGTGCTCCTCGATGACGAACCTACGCCATAGGGTAAGTGAGGGGGTCTGGAGGACGACACAGGCATGCCATCAGGGTCGACTCTGTAGGCTGCGTACCCTCGGTCGGCTGAGTCGGCAGAGGTGCACTAGAAAGCTATGAGGGCCCAGCCTCATCGGGGCCCCAAGGAGGAGTGTCATCGGTGTAAAAGGTCCCGAAGCTGCTAGTACCCATCATGTAGTCACTGCACGAAGCACGTCCACCTACCAAAAAAATTATAAGGTTACATAGACCATTTTAAGTACATAATGCAAGATGAAATCAGAAGGTCGTCAAAGAAGTGCCTAGGACTCCAACCCTATGGTGTGAAGAACAAGCACGTCCTCCAGATCCTACAACTAGAGGCGAAGGTGGAGGTGGAGAGGAAGCTTGAGGCACACCCTGCTACCCGTGAACTACGTCTATGGTGTGGCGGCATGATGCTCGGCGTACTCCCACCATGCAACGTTGCCCTAGTTGTCGAAGTGCGGCAGCCAACTCCATCCTACCAACTATTGGGGGTTCTGCTCGAACCGTTGTGCATACGAAAACAGCTCGTTGGCCACGTCGCTGTAGATATCTGTCTGCAAGGCAAGCATGTATTGTTTCCATGAATTGTTATGACTCATTGCCAAAGTAATGATAGGACAAAGTAGTTTACAAATTTACTTACCAGCGCATGGAAAGCAGTTGGTGGCTCCATTGTGAATGTGTCGGTGATCTCAGGCTCGTGCGGCGTGGCCTGTATCGGCATGGGGAAGAAACGGACATGTGTGGCTCCGTGAAACCAACACAAGTACTCGCGGTACGTGCCCTCATTGAATGGCCCACCTAGATCATGGACGTCGGCAACCACCTCAACCCAAGTGTTGACCCAAGGCATCACCCTATCCACCCAAGACTGCTCGAACTCTATACCTTGACCTTTTTCTTGAAATCCTACAATACAATTAATAAAGAATAAAGTTGTACCAGCATCAAGAAGAAATGTGAATACAACGAGACTTACCCATGCGACCCATCAAGCTGAAGTCGGGGGAAGTGGGGAGACCTGCGCGCACCCAAACTGACGTGCCACCTGCTCCGGATAGTACGGCTCGATGAAGATGTCCAACAACAACCGTTTACTCATGCACCACAGCTCCTAGTCATGGTAGCACATCTCCAACAAGCCACGCGGAGCATGGGAGTGTATGTTCATCCCTGTGTACGGGATCCACCGAACCCTGTCAGGTGTGAGCTTGTCCAACACAGCGATGTACGCATTGTACGTCCCTCTACCCGTGCCTGTTGCCCACCTTGGCTGCAAAGAACAAACTTGGTCAACAATGAAAGTAGAATTGAAACATAAGTGAGCAAATAGTATAGATAAAATAATTACGTCATGAGACGCCTAGGGTGTGCCCATCATCGGAGCATCGAGCTCGTCGGGCACACCAACCTTGTCGACAGCATACAACGTATCCTCATTTGGCTTGTATGAGGCAAGGGTCGGCCTCTCGATATCGAACCGCTCGAACGACCACAACATCACCAACAATGAACAACCAGCCAACATACCTGTCCTAGTCCTACAAGTGTAAGCATCGCACAAAGCCCAGTACGTAGCTGCAAGCACCGCTGATCACCAATTGTACTGTGAAATCGCCTCAAGCGGTGAGTACGCTATCTGCACCACGTAGTGGACGAAGTGCTTGTCAATAGTGTCATGGTGAGAACTGGTGAAGAGTACCTAGTCGAACAGCCACAATAGGTATGCCTCCAAGTGTCGCTGCACCCTCCCCTCATTCTCATCCTCCATGAGCCTCTCCACATGGAACTAAGACAACCACACCTTCGGAGGGTCATGGCGGTCATGGAAGCCGAACTGCTCAGCCTCTCCATCCCCCGGCTGCAACACGTCCTGAAAACACTGAAGAACTTGGTCCTCCCAATCCATCGGCACTACTACAGGGTCGATAGGGGCTTCGGTGATAGGTAGACCGAACAGCATGGTGACATCCTGTAGAGTCACGATGACCTCACCTACAGGTAGGTGGAACGTGTGCATCTTCGGTCTCCAGCGGTCAACCCAAGTAGAGAGGAGTGCACGGTCAACTGGAAAGCGCGAACTCTTGTGCCGGTGTCGCTCAACCAATTTTGCATTAGGAGACCAATAACGGTCCGAGTCATTAACTGCCTTAGTGAAATTAGCAATGGCCCTCCAACCTCGAAGCTCACCACACCATGTGTTAAATACTACTTCCTTTTTGAAATAATCCGACACAAAAGTCATCGGAATGTTGGCTTTTCCACATGCAGCAAGCACATGGGAGCATGGAATATGGTAGAACTTCGGCTTCTGGCATGTGCACTCGCACTTGTTAACCTCTAGCCATAACTGACACTCCATAGTTATATCGCTTGGACCAGTGCCAAGTCCACCCTTGTCACACAGCATGACTTCGTACACAAGGTCCTAGTCGCCAACAGGAAACACCCTATGTAGGGACCCTTTGGCACTCTTCTCTTCGAGGTATGTAGAAATCTTCCAACAATAGGTCATATGTGGATTCTGAATGACAGTCGTTGCTGCTTGACAACGCTCTCGCAGATACAACATTGTGCCCCTCAGGATACCCTCCACAATTGCAACCAAAGGAAGCAAACGTGTACCTTTGAGCACCCAGTTGTAAACCTCAGCTAGATTTGTTGTCATTATGCCATAGCGTGCACCATAGGTATCATGCAACAAGGACCACTTCTCGACGGGCTCCTCTTTAATCCAATCTGAGAAACACTTTAAAGACCTGCCCCCCTTATGTCAGTGAGTATTGCTTGTAGCCTCATTAGGATCGGGAGTAAGGCCTTGCGGCTCCTCATCTCGTGCCACAACAGGTTGATGACGCACTTCATTCATGTGACTTGTGGTCGGCTCGTCTAACCTTTGCCAAAGAAAATCGAATTTCTTTCTCTGGTTCTGCTTACATAGCCTCTTGAATAGGTCCATCAGGCGCTTGCTCTTGAACTACTTGTAGAAATTACTACCTAGATGCCTCATGCACCAGCGACTTTGTATATCTAGCCATTGGACCTCTAGATCCCTACCGTTCTTCAATTTATCCACTACATTCAATAAACCAGCATTATGATCATGCAGGACACAAACATTCTCCCTATCTTCCACGAGAGCTCATTTAATCAACTTCAGGAACCACAACCAGCTGTCGCTGTTCTTAGATTCAACCAGGGCGAAAGCAATAGGCACAACCTGGTTGTTGTCGTCAACCCCTATGGCTGTTAGCAACGTACCTCTGTACTGTCCAGACAAGAAAGTGCCATCCACACAGTAGCAGAGGTCGGCAATGCTTGAAGGCCTATATCATGCACCCCAAAGACCAAAAATCTCGTTTTAGGACACGGTCTCCTTCCCCATTGATGTAGTAATCAATATCAATTATAGTCCCAGGGTTTCTGGCTTGAATGCTTGCTAGAAGAGTTGGCAGGTGGGGATATGAGTCCTTGTAATTACCGAACCTCTTCTCCAAGGCCAGCTATTTTGCTCTCCAAGCCATGTCATAAGACATCTCATAAACATATCTGTTCTGAATAGCAAGCATTATCCGAAATGGAGACATGCCAACTTTTTCAATGATCTCACCGTACATTACATTGGCCACGAATTCCGTCGTCATGTTCTTATGCTTCATCAGTGTTGTCTGCAGTAAGCAACTGTGTGGTTGAACAATACTTGTGATGAAGTTGGTCTCCATACGTGGCATATGACCATGAACACGCCAAGTACAACCTTCGGTCACACACTTAACGTCCCATGTCGTGGGGTTACAAAAAACCACCTCGAACTGCTTCTTTTCAGAAAAAGCCCACTGCCGAACTACATGCTGCAGATGAACCTTGTCATGAAACATCTAGCCTTGTTTGACCTCGATCCTTGAATACTCCCATGATGAATGATGAGCATCATCGACCGTCATGCAATCTGGTGCTATGTGAGCCCAATCCTCAGGGATATCGGTCTCGTCGTCAAAGCTCTGACCCACAAATTCATCCACAAAGGCATGGTGCTCTGCATCGTCAGTCTCCATCTGTTCCACGATTCTTTCGTCCTCCTCACCCTGGTTAGCTTCCATATAAGGACCATACTCTTCCGCTTGTCCATCCTCTATCGGGTTCTGAACCGCCTGATCATCGCAAACATAGGTATGCTCAGCATTTGGGGTCTCTAAATTGTCCTCTACTTCACCTGTGTTGCTACTCTCACCCTGCATGCCACCATCCAGGAACTCAACAAGCATGATGTTGCAATAACGACGCTCCAATGCCTTGGACACGAGAAAATGCCACTTCTTCGTGTTACTGGCCTCATACAACTCCCACCTCCATCCATTCTCCCGCAATTTAGGCACCAACATACTAATCATAAAATGATGTTGGGAGGACGGAACACCCAACTATTTATGTAGCCAGGCTAAAGCTTGTTTTCGGCTATAATCTAGCGGGGAATTCAGTTATGTGTCAAACACCTGAAACTCGCTAAGGTCTACCCCACTGTCCCCATATCTGATTTCACCATTGCCATGGTATATTCTGAAAGGGACTAAATCGGTCGACATTCCTGGTCGCATTGTTCAAAGCATCCAGTCAGTTAAAAGAAGTACCATGGCAACCTACTCTAACTAAACAAAATAAACTAAAAAAACTAACCCTAACAGCAAACTACTAACTAAACTAGCCGTAATCCAAAAGAATTATCCGAAACTAAAACTAACAACTAAAACTAACCCTAACCTACCTCAAACTAATCTACAACTAAAACTAACCCTAAAATTATGGCTACAGGTTAACCCTAAAATCTAATCTAACTAAACTAAACTAACTAAATATACTAAGTAATCAAACTAAACTAACTAAAAAACTAAATCAAAGTAAACTAACCCTAAAATTAACCCTAATCTAAAACTACAAACTAAATAGACGATTAAATCTAACTCTATACAAATCTAACTAATCTACAACTAAAACTAATAAAATCTAACTTAAAAAGGAAATCTATATTAAAAAAATATCCATACCTATCGACACTCGGCCGGCCGAGGGCGAGCGCTCCCGCGCGGGCCAGCTGCGGGCCCACGCGTTGGGGGTGGGAGCGGCAGCGGCGGCGCCGGATCCGGCGTTCTTGGGCGGAGCAGCAGCAACGCGGTGGCCAGGCGAGCAGGCGCAGCGGCGGCAACGGCGGAGTCGCGAGAGAGAGAGGCTGCGCGTGAGAGAGAGAGAGTGCGCGAGAGAGAGGGAGGAGCCGACGGATATTTTAGGACTATCGGCCAGCCGAAAGCCGACAGGGACCTATCGACCGTCCGCGGACCGACATGTCTGTCGGTGATGTGTTGAGACTAGTCGGCTCTTGGGTGGCCGATTGGGCTCTGTCGGCCCTCTAGTTGCCGACAAAGAACCTATCGGCAATCCAACGGCCGACAGACTACTACTTCTATAATTTTTTTTATTCAAATGCTTTATTTGCAATTAATAATTAAGATACTATTATTTAAAAAAAATCAGTGGTGAGTGCAGCAGTGCAGGCCACCCACGCTGCCTCCTCCTCCTTTTTCTGCTCTTCACTTCCTACTAGCCGTTGGCGCCCATTCCTCTCACTGGCTCCCTCCTCTCCTTCCATGATGGAAGGCCATTCATCTTCTTCTTCACAAAGGCACACTTGCTGTCTTCTCACTGCAGGCAGCAATCTCTACTGCTCTCCTTCCCCCCTCTTCGTCGCCGAGCTCATTAGCTAGCTTTGATTCATAATCCCCACCAAAACACTCCCCATTCTCCCTTCAATTTCATCCCAAACCATCACCCACCACCACCATGCCGCGGGGGCTTCCACCGCAGCGCCTCCCCCACAGCAGCATCGCCGCCGCATCCACGCTCTTCCTCCTCCTGCTCCTGCTCTCCCCACCAGCCATATGGCTCCCATTTTATTGTTGATCAAAGTTGTGGCATGATTTAATTAATTTCTTCATCATAACATGAAAGTGTATGTCTTGTAGTTGGCCATACACACACACACACACAAACAACAACAACAACAACAACAACAACAACAACAACAAAATAGCGTGCGCCTGCTTCATCCAAACCTAGATTTCTATCTACCCTCTGAAATGCAAACACTAACAACATTTACACTGCTAGGTGCAGTAGTTGATGGCTCTCCATCCGCCGAGCTCAAGTTGAAGTAGGCCGGCTGCTTTGGGCATGGCAGGCTCGACATGGTCTCCATAGATAGCATTGCAACTACGTCGGACATGGTAGGGCGATCAGCTCCATTCTCCTGGACACACATCAAGGCAATATTGATGCATTTCAGTATCTCCAGTGCTTGATCTTGGTCGTGGTGATCTGCTAATGATTTGTCAACAAGCTCAAACCATCTGCCCTCCTTCCATAGCGTCCATGCCTTCAACAAAGTGCCCACCTCAGTTATATAATGAGTTTGTTGAATGGAGATTTTACAAAATATTGTATGAAAACCTACTTGAAGACAATAAACAAAACTATAAGTGGGTCCCTGTTGGCACCTTTTTAAGTAACACTATTTGCTGGAACATTCAATTCCATCTTTCAACAACTGCTGGAAAAAAAAAACGATCGTTGTTGAAAGACACTAGACTGTGTCCTCCGATAAACATACAAAACTTAGTGGCGTCTAGTAGGAAAGATCAGTTTTCTCAAGTCTTTCAGCAAATGCCACATGCACGATTTGAGAAGTGCCTTGTGGCAAAAAACTTATTTTCACACTAACCACTCATGATTGAAGAGCAGGCACCATGGGGACCACACACTAAATTGGAAGTCCATGTTAACAGTAAATAAATAGAAATACTTACATAGCCAAGCAGGTTGAAGAAATCTCCTTGCTGGTGAAAACCAGCATTTGTCTTCCCACTGATAATCTCAAGAAGTAACACACCGAAGCTAAAGACATCAGTTTTGACAGAGAAGACACCATCTGAAGCATACTCAGGAGCCATATAGCCACTGGATAGAAGAAAACAAAAATCAAAACATCATGCACCAATTACTAACTAATACATTCATCATACAGTTTGATGGAATAGATTTGCAATAAGTGCATGCTTACTATGTCCCCACTACTCTATTCGTATTTCCTTGAATAGCATTTGGGCTAAATATTTTTGCTAGCCCAAAATCAGAGATCTTGGGATTCATGTCACTGTCCAAGAGAATATTGCTTGCTTTCAGGTCCCTATGTATGATGCGCAGTCGGGAGAGCTTATGAAGATATAGAAGACCTTGTGCTATCCCCTCAATTATATTAAGACGTTTGTCCCAAGTAAGTAATCTTGCTCTTGTTACATCTGCACAGGTAATCGTGTTATCAGCAATGATTAAATTTGGCAGTATGTTTGATAAACATATAACTAAAATGTCATAAGAATGAAAAGGAAATGTACAACATACCAAAGATGAAGAAATCCAGACTCTTGTTTTGCATATATTCGTATATCAATATGTGCTCTTCCCCGTGAACACAGCATCCAAGTAGTCGAACTAGATTGGTATGTTGTAGTTTAGCGATAAGATGGATTTCATTCTTAAACTCCACAAACCCTTGACCAGATTGTGAAGCTAGTCTCTTAACTGCTATTTCAAGCCCATTCGGTAATTGACCCTGCAATGTTTGAAGTTCTAATTTTGTAAAAAAAAAAAGAAAATAAGCCAATAGAAATTAGAAAGAGATTTTAACAGCGGCCTAGATATGATCATACTTTATTTAAGAATTTTCTTGAAATGTAAATTTGGATTAATAACTTTTTCATTCAGCCATATATAAACCACGGAATTGCCCTCATTTTTTTAGTGGGCCCAGTAAAGTGTGCTCATGATAGCATACCACCTTGTATACAGCGCCAAAGCCCCCTTGTCCAAGTTTGTTTTCATTACAGAAGTTGTCGGTAGACTCAACTATTTGACGGAAATCGAACATTGTGAACTCTGAATCCGTATCTTGAATTGTCCAAAGCGATGATACACCGTCGTCAACTCTTGTCAAATTTGCCATGGGTTGTTCTTGCAACTTCAACCTCCCTAACCAAGTCAGAGAAATATAACAATTCAAAATTATGTCTCTGGTACGGTTTACCATGTCCAGCATAAAAATGAATGGCGCCAGCTTCCTCTGACATAAATCTCTGGGTGACGTTGTCACTTATACGTACATGGGTCGGGATCCTTATTCCTTAGACCCACGTGTCAGTGACCACGTCCCTCTACGTTACGTCCGAGCGAGGAACCGGTTCAAAGTGAACGTGCATCTAATTTACAGAGAGGAAGAATACATCAGCGACGTACCTTTTCTCAGATATCTTATCCATCCAAAGCAAAATATGCATAAGAAAATCCCTACAAGAGGAACAATTATGGATACAATAATCCACTGCTTCTTCCTTTTTCCTACAAATGACAATGACACACCACCTCATCCATCAAAATATGTGATAAGTAATTACAAGGCGACGAATATTGCACGACTGCATCAAAATTCAACCGTGACTCAGCCCGGGCAGTTTTTCACCGAAAACCGAACACCGAACCAAACCGAACCGAATAGTCGGTAATTCGGTTTTTCGGTTCGGTTTCGGTTTTCAGTTCGGTGTTTCGGTTCGGTTTCGGTTTCTGTGAACTGCAAACCGAAGTACCGAGAAACCGAGATTGGTGGAGTACTGTGGTTTTTTTTCCTGTTGTTTATCAAAACTGATGGAGTACCGTGGTTTATTATCAAGAATGAACTGCAAAACTGATGGAGTACTGTGGTTTATTATCAAGAATGAACTGCAAATTTGTAATATTTGATTTGAGCATTGAATCTTGTCTGATGTTTTCTTACATCGGTTTATTCGGTTTTAACCGAAAAACCGAACTAAAAAACCGAACCAAAATTGGTCGGTTTTTTAAATTTTAGCAAACCGATCGGGGGTCATTTTCTGGAAACCGAAATTTTGAAAAACCGAAAAAACCGAACCGAACCATCGGTTAAAACCGAACGCCCAGGCTGAACCATGACGTGCCCCCACACCCAAAGCACAGGTCTGTGGCCAGCTCATCTCACGAAGCTGCAGTGCCGCGGTGTAAAGGTGGGGCAGGGGCTCGGGAGTTTTCTCGATCTACGTGAGAAGATCTTCTTCTTAAACCAAAATACCCAAGGCTATCTAGCCACCGCGGATCGAGTTTTTTAGGGTTGTCTACGCATGTTAGTGTATTCATTCAAGCACAAAGGGGAATAAATAGTTTCTGCTATCTCCCAGTGGAATCAGGATTGTAATATTCATTACTAATTTCTTGCCATCTTGCTTTGCTTGATTACGGGTGCTGTACTGTTGTCGATTTAAACAAACTTGATGTAAGCCAAAAGTGTATTATGTAAATTAATTTGTAGCACATCGATTTCTTTGGCGCTCATAATTAGACAGGAATTGGAACGAAACGATTCAGGTTGGCACCTGAGCGTCGGCCGGCCGTTGGTTGAGTGGATGGCGGCGGCGGCGTCCCCATGTTGAGCATGGGCACGCCACGGAAGAAGGCGTAGTTCTCGTACCGGTAGCTGCAGCGCACGCCGGCGGTCCGCGCGCCGATCGTTCCGCCGGCCAACGGCGCCTTGCCGACCAGGTCCTCCAGGCAGCCCCAGCAGTCGGCGGGCGACAGGTCCGGCGTGCACTGCGCCAACGCGTACATCGTCGGCACGGGCGCCGCGACGCTGCCGTTCCAAATCCGCGCCGTCGCGAACCTCCTGGCGGACCCGTACGCCGCCCACCGCGCCGTGCCGTTGAGCAGCGCGCGCACCCGCGCCGTGAACAGGGCGTCGGAGCGGGGGTCGGCGCTGGCGTTCTGCGGAGTGTTGTAGAGGCTGATCTGGCCGACGTTGGCGGTGGTGGAGAGGAAGTCCTGGCCGGAGAAGTAGAGGAAGCAGGCGTCGTAGAGCACGGCCACCTCCTTGTCGAGCGGGCAGGAGCCCCGCGCGTGGCGGAACGCGTCCGCGACGCAGTCCAGGCACCCCGCCGCGTCGGCGTCGCCCCGGCACAGCGTCAGTGCGAAGACGCGGTCGTCGCCGCCGCCGGCGCCCCGGGCCGCCGTGGCGAAGAGCGCCGGCGAGGACGACGCGTTGCGGGGCAGCGCTGCGGACACAACCTCGAGGTTGACCTGGTACGTGCTGTTGGGCGAGTACCGGGCGCTGCTACCGCAGTACTGCCACGGCTGAGCCGCGGCGGGCGGCGAGGCGGAGAGGAGGACGACCGCGACGGCGACAACCACCACGGCCATGGCTTTCTTGGTTGGCGATTAGTGATTACTTGTCTCTGTCGATGGGCAGCATATCATTCATTCAGACTTACTGGTCACTCCTGTCTCTGTCATCTGGAAAATTTTAGCTCACTGCGGTCTGATCTGGATCGGGAAGCATGCATCATCGACTGAGAGGGAAAGATGATGCGTGCGTGTTACCTGTTGATGGGTGTCCAGGTCAAGTCGTCGAACACACGTACGGAGGTCAAGGGGGACCTATGTGGGGGCCTGGAGGATCGTTGCAAACGTTCCCATGAGCGCCATTCATGATCATGATTAATGCACAGCAGAAACAAGATACTACCGCTCCGTCCTAAAAACAGGGTCATTGTAGTTTTCTCCTAGAGAGAACTATTAATATATCAATAATGTCAAATAGATGTACTATGAAAAAAATATTTTTTTCATTAAAGCCGGAAATATTAATACTCCTCTATAAACTTTGCCAAACTTTGAATAGTTTCACTTAGGATAAAACTAGAATGACGCTCTTTTTAGAACGGAAAGTAGTATTGAATATGTTAGCAGACAAGTGTTGAAAAAAAAAGATGTAGACTATTTGAAGAGTTGGGGGTAGTAGTATTGAATAAGTTAGCAGAAAAGCACCGACTCACTGGAGTTGGAGGAAAGCATCTCTTACTATTTGTAAATTTTTTTATGAACACAGACACTCACGAACATCATGCATCGAACACCCGTACCTACAAGTACATGTATGCATACCTTACTCTTGTGAATGACTCCAATAAACTGGGCCGGTTGATCTTGAGATTGACGAAGTCATCCCCAAATGCCTAGTTATTTATAGGCATATCGGAAAGATATTAGCCGAAAATTTGAGTGCCCATATCGAATTTGGGACTTAAATCCTGATAGGTAGGTTCTAGCCCAAAGAGCCGAATTATTTAAGCTATATTTTTTTAGTGTTACTGGTACATTTTGGCCGAAAGCATCGAAAAGAGAGAGAATAAAACCGATGTGCTCGGGATAGCTATGGTCTCGAGGTCAGTCTTCGTGGGATCAGATCAGAGTTCATAAAGCAAAACACAAGAGGTCAAGTCTCCGGTGGCCCGGCTGGGACGATGGGCGTAGCAGAACCGGGCTTCAGACATAGGTGTGGTTTCCATATAGGATTGGATATGCCTTAAGAGAGCTATAGAAGGAAACGGATCGGAGAAGAAAATGCTTGCAGGGCCCTTTGACAGGATAAGATTCCGGGAGCATGATCTTGAACCACGCAATTTAATTTGCAAGATTTTGACTAGCATTGCATTGAACTATATCTGGCACTTTTATCGATCAAAGCATTCAATTTGCATCCAGATGCTCAATCATGCATCACTCGGTACCATTTTATTAAGAAAAATATCAGTTGCTCAATCGCACATCATCGATAAAACCTGTTGTTTTTACGGCTTGGGAGGATGATGAGCAGGGCCGCAGCAGCAGTCGTAGTTCCCCTCACCCCCCTTGCTGCATTTGGCCCCATTGGGATTTGTCCCCGAAGGTGGCGCACCACCTCTCACAACTGGACTCTGTGCAGTAAGAAAGTGGGGAGCACGGCGGTGGCAGCGGCGGGGAAGCCGCAGCCGCGGCGAGGAGAGCCATCGGCAATGGCACGGCGATGAGAGTCTTCTTCGAGCATTGCTGCGCCCCGCGGCATGGTGTGCTAATGGTCGGTGGTTTCTTGATGATCCTTGGTGTTATTTGCAGCTGCTTTGCGTTTGCTTATATAGACGACTAGAGGCACAAGCTATTTACTCCTCTTTGATCAATCCAATCCGGCCATTTTTATTTGCTCCTATATTATTGATGTCAACTAAGAAGTAATTAATTATATATACCATTATAACAATCTTCATATAGAAACCATAACTTTAGTTGCATTTAGTACCTGCTATAATATATATGTATATATATTATTTATCTTTACTTATTTGATGCTCACTAATGTTAATGGATTTTTAAATAATTATATCAACTTTTTAATTATTGAACATGACTTTTGGAATTTTAACTTTGGGTTTTTAAATCCGTGAATTAGGTTCACGAATTGTTCAATTGGTTTTGTTAATCGTAATTGCGTTTAAAAGATTTTTTTGGACAACAACAACTTTTAAAATATAACGTTAAAGCACAGTGCACCAGTGTGGGAAAAGAATTCCCAGATTATAGGGCACAGTCAATTAAAAGCTACTGCTGATATACTTCTGTAGATATAGGTGATGCTTCCATCAGGGGCGCGGGGCGTGGGACCCGTCAGGACCACAGGTCCCACGAGAAGTGGCCACGATAGAAACATCGAGGGTCCTCGTTCTCGCACTCCGATAGCACAGTCGGCGCTCCCCTCGACTGTCTGATCGACCTGTGTCTTCGAGGATTAGTAGTCTCGAGCCGTAGATAGGACGAAGGCTTCACCGGGCTCAAGAACATGGATCCACAGCCACTAATGCCAAATCTGAGGACCTGCATCAACTGATGTTGGCGGTCAACCCGAACACCAATGACTACGTTACCACTTCCATGTCTGCAGATAAACAAAAGAACAGATTGACAGAGAATATAGACTTGCTATGCCTGACGGACCCGCAGAGCAAGAGATGGCCACCACGTGACGGCAACTGAGGCCCAACACCGAGGGGAGCAACGTCCTCCCCATTTGGACATGGAACCGCCCAGGAAAGGGTAGCCTCCTGCATGGGATACGCGTTGCTCTGGCAGGGCCCAGCACTCAGAAGGTGGACCCCACAGCTCAGCAGGCAGGCCCCACCCGCACTGAACAGATCGGAAGCGCCGAGGAAGCTGCGGACGGGACGGATGCAGGAACCTGCAGCGGCGGACGTCACCGCCGCAGTGGTCCCCACTGCGGACGCTGAGGCCGGCACAACCTCCTCCGCACGGGAGATGCAGTCGACCTCGGCCACCATGCGCGCAGGCGTTGGAGATGAAGAAGGCCGAGAAGGCGCGCCGATGCACGCGTTCCACGCCTCTGATGTGCAGGATCCGCTCGCCCAGGGACACAAGGACCCGAGGCACTCCAGACCTGCCATCTGCTTCCTTGTCTTGGTGCTGTAGGTGACCTTGTCGGCACTACTGTGGAAGTTGTCGCCGGCCATGCCTCTACCCTTGCTCGAACCGGAGCGAAGCGGCACCGTACCGCCCACACAACCAGGGAGCGGGGGAGGGAGAAGCACTGGAGGAGATAAGGGCTTTATTGAATAGCTCACCTCGTCGGATTGGAAGAGACCCCCGCCGGCCACCACGGCCACGAGCAGTCCACCCACCTCCAAGACGACGGAGATGAGGAGGATAGAGGTCCTCAGAACACCCATGGAGGGGTCTTATTCCACAAGGGGACTTTACAAGGAGGGGAAAGGGGGAACAGGAAGGGGGGACCGGCCCACCTACCCTGTCGCCGGCGAGCTCGCCAGTGAAGAGGGCAGGGGGGCCGACAACGGAACTCTCACTCAGAGGCTCTCCCAGTCAGGGACTCTCAGGCCTAGTACAGTACCGGGCTGGGCTCAAATCGCTCGATCAATTGCGTTTAAAACATTGGAAGCCACAAACATGAATAGCTAGGAGTACTTTTAGTGGACGGTTCTTACTTCTTGCAAACACCATAAAATTTCTCAAAGATCAAAAGGGAAAAGACAAAATGAGATACAAAGAGTTTCATGGGCTGTAATAGCCTAGCTGGCCCTGTGCTGCGGCTTGGTCCTCCAGAGTCCAGACTATAGGAAGTTTCAATTCCCACGGCGAAGACGAACATGAGGGTAAGTCAGTATAGGTTCATCGCTAGGAGCCTTTGTATATATAAACTCATTGCTGATTGTTCCTTGCTAAGCTAAGTGTTGTAGATCAATGCATATTTTGCTTCCTCAACAGTACGGGCCTGTTTGGCTCTAGATCTGAGGTCAAAGTTGGAGTTTTTAAGATTAAATAAAGAATTTAAACATTCTTATTTATTCCATAATAAGAATAAAATTACTCAACTAAATATCCTGTGGCTCCACAACTCCAATTCCACAGATTTCCATCTCTCTCTCTCTCTCACACACGTACACACACATATATGTAGACACAGGTAGCTCCAAGAAATCCACAGATTTTTGGAATGTAGAGCTCTACTAAACATGGCCTTAGTGACACTCTCTAGTTGAATAAAACCATCAAAAGTTTTTTTTTTATGAGTGAAGCCATCAAAAGATGGGGTCGAATGAATGAGAGCACCAATAGCGTTGAACCATGAGGAGGTGAGCTCCATGCAGGGAAATAAACGGAAAGACAAAGGAGCAGTAAACAAAAACTAAACACGAGACAAAGCTAGAAGATGGCGAAAGCCCTTCGATGCCCTTTGATTCTCAAGGTTTGAACTCTGTTAGGCCCTGTTTAGTTTGGGGTGACTAAAGTTTAGTCACCTGCTTTTAGTCACCTTTAGTCCCTAAAATGTAAAAAATGTTGTCTAAAAAGTGACTAAACTGGATTAGTCCATTAGTCCCATGGGGGTGACTAAAGGGGACTAAAGGCCCAAAAAGACAGCCACTGCCCCTCTTTATTGCCCCTCCCGTGATCCGGTCCCCGCCTCGACCCCCGACGTGCACCCTCCCCAACGCCCGCGGCGCGCTCCCCACCCCACGGCGGCGTCCTCCCCCACCCCTGCTGGCGCGCTCCCCTACCCCGACGGTGACACGGGGCCCTCCCGCACCCCAACGGTGACCAGGCGGCGCCCTCTCCCTACCGATTGCGACGCCGACGAAGCCCCTTCCCGGACGGATCTGGTCGCGACGTCCCTCTCCTCCCTAACTGACGGCGGTAGTGACCCCTTCCCCTACCAGATCCGGCCTCTCGTGCCAGCGACGACGGCGGATAGCTGGCTCCGGTGGCGACGATGGCGGCCAGCTCTCACCGTAGAGGCAGCGGCGAGATCCCTTCCCTTGGCCTTTGTTCATCAGCGGACCAAGGAGAGAGAGAGAAAGAGAATATAAGGGTGGGGTGTTCTAGTCTTTTTTCAGCAGCTTCAATGACAATTAGTCCATAGAGCCAAACAGGCTAGGACTAAACTTTAGTCCAGAGACTAAATGGAACCAAATAGGGCCTTATACTATGGGTGCCCTGATCTCCGACCCATAGGGCAGACGAGTTTGTGTCTGGGGTGCTGTTTTCAAGAGTTTTTGGGTCCTTGCGTTGCGGGTGTTTAGTTGTGTGTGTTTGATGGCCAAAATAAAGTTCTGGTGACAGGCTCTAGGAGATTGCTGCGATTGTTACAGAAATTCCCTATTTAGCATTACAAGATAAGGAAACTCCTTTTTCACACTCAAAATTTCAAATTTGATACTCATATCCATTCAGTCATTTTAATCGTGTGAATAGTAACATATGGATTCTCCCTCCTCCTTTTCTTAAAGGGTAAAGTCCAATTTACAACCTTGAACTCTCGCCAAAGTCCGGATTTCAACCTTGAACTCCGAAACCGGATAACTTTGGCCATCAAACTCTTGAAAGCGTTCAATTTTCAACCCTGGGCTGGTTTTTGGGCGGTTTTGGTGTATAAACAGTAACTTTTGATATTTTTTCAAACTTTTTTAGAAATGCAACTTAAGAAGCAAGGAAGGGGTACCTAAAGAGCTCTAAAAATCTTGATATTTTGTAGGTTGGTAGGGTGAATAACAAGGATGATAATGGCATAGAACATGCTAAATTTTGTTAAGTAAAATTTGAATTATTGCATTTCAAAAATGGTAAAACTTATATATTCTATGAATTTTTAGGGGATTCAAATGGCAATAAAAAATCTCAAAAAATTCATATTTGTGCATCATTTGAACTCTAGTTAATTTTGGTATCTTTGTTCAACACATGTTACATGGGCAAAAATTGAGTTGCTTTACAAATTGTTATTATTTGAAATTTAGCTTAAATTTGACATTTATAAAGCAACTCATTTTTTTAATGATGGGTCGCTTGCCTCTGCTCTATGAGCAGTTAGAAAAAAGAAAAAAAGAACAGACGTCGGGTCGCTTGCCTCTGCTCTTGTACAAGGCCAAAACCTGCAGCATAACGGATCACCAAACCTGAGAGTTGCTGATTGGGCCAGTCCAACAGCATTCTTGGCCTGGTTCGGAACTAGCCGTTGAAGAAGAAACAAACCGCCCTCCAAATCCTCGTGACTGCTTCCCTCCGTGCAGGTGATGGTCACTGGCCAGTGGCCCCACCCACGCTGCCGCCTCCCTTTTCGGCTCATCACTCCCTACTAGCCGTTGGCGCCCATTCCTCCCCTCCTCTCATCTTCTTCCCAGTTCGCTCTCCCGCTCTTCTCCATTCACTGCAGGCAGAAATCTCTACTGCTCTTCTTCCTCCCTCCTCGTCGCCGAGCCCATTAGCTAGCTTTGCTTCATAATCCTCCAGTGAAACACTCCCCAGTCCCCTTCCATTTCATCCCAAATCATCACCCACCACCACCATGCCGCCGGCGCGGAGGCCTCCACCGCGCCTCCCCAACCACAGCATCGCCGCCGCACCCACGCTCCTCCTCCTCCTCCTGCTCCTGCTCCTCCTCTCCCCACCAGCCGCCACCGCCGCGCAGCACCACCGCCACCACACCACAGGCGACGGCGTCGTGATCTCCCAAGCCGACTACCAGGGCCTGCAGGCCATCAAGCACGACCTCTCGGACCCCTACGGCTTCCTGCGCTCCTGGAACGACAGCGGCCTCGCGGCCTGCTCAGGCGCATGGGCAGGCATCAAATGCGTCCTGGGCAGCGTGGTGGCCATCACGCTCCCCTGGCGCGGGCTCGGGGGCACGCTCTCCGCGCGCGGGCTCGGCCAGCTCGTCCGCCTACGCCGGCTCAGCCTCCACGACAACGCCATCGTGGGGCCCGTCCCGTCCTCGCTCGGCTTCCTCCCGGACCTCCGCGGCCTCTACCTCTTCAACAACCGCTTCTCGGGCGCCCTCCCCGCCTCCATCGCCGCCTGCGTCGCGCTGCAGGCGTTCGACGCCAGCAACAACCGCTTGACCGGCGCAATCCCCGCCGCCGTTGCCAACTCCACCAGGCTCATCCGCCTCAACCTCAGCCGGAACGAGTTTTCTGATATCATCCCCGTGGAGGTCGTCGCCTCCGCGTCGCTCATGTTCCTCGACCTCTCCTACAACAACCTCTCCGGACCCATCCCCGACTCCTTCGCCGGATCCGACAAGTCGCCGTCTTCCACCTCCAAGCTCGTCCTCGAGGATGACGACAGCAGCAGCAACGACAAAGAGGCCATCACCGGGAGCTACCACCTCGTCTTCCTCAGCCTGGCGCACAACTCCCTCGACGGGCCCATCCCGGAGTCCCTCACCAAGCTCACCAAGCTGCAACAGCTCGACCTCGCCGGCAACATGCTCAACGGCACCATCCCGGCGCAGCTCGCCGCGCTCTCCGACCTAAAAGCGCTCAACCTCTCCTGTAACACTCTCGCCGGCGAGATCCCGCCAGGGCTCGACAACCTCACCGCGACGCTCCAGTCCTTCAACGTCTCCTACAACAACCTCTCCGGCGCGGCGCCGTCCTCGCTGGCGCGCAAGTTCGGGGAGCCCGCGTTCACGGGGAACGTCCTGCTCTGCGGGTACTCTGCCTCCACGCCCTGCCCGGCGTCCCCGTCCCCCGCGCCGGCGTCGCCCGCGGAGGAACCACGCGGGCGCGGAGGCCGGAAGTTCAGCAGGAAGGAGCTCGTGCTCATCGTCGCCGGGATCGTCGTTGGCGTCCTCGTCCTGCTGCTCCTCTGCTGCCTCCTGCTCTGTTTCCTGGGCAGGAACAAGAGGTCTTCCGGCGGTACTGCCGGAACACGGAGCGGGAAGCAGGCGGCCAAGGAGGCTGGAGCTGGCGCTGGCGCTGGTGCCGCCGCGGCCGGGCGCGGCGAGAAGCCAGGGGCCGGTGCGGCGGAGGTGGAGTCCGGCGGCGATGTGGGCGGCAAGCTGGTGCACTTTGATGGGCCGCTGGCGTTCACGGCCGACGACCTGCTGTGCGCCACCGCGGAGATCATGGGGAAGAGCACCTACGGCACGGTGTACAAGGCCACGCTCGAGGACGGCAGCCTGGTGGCCGTCAAGCGCCTCCGGGAGAAGATCACCAAGGGACACAAGGAGTTCGAGGCCGAGGCGGCGGTGCTGGGACGGATCCGCCACCCGAACCTACTCGCGCTCAGGGCCTACTACCTCGGACCAAAGGGGGAGAAGCTACTCGTCTTCGATTACATGCCCAAAGGCAGCCTCCACTCATTCTTGCACGGTCAGATTTCTGCTCTTCTACTCTGTTCATTGTTCAGTACTACTATTGATTTTCTGAATTCTGATATACAGTATGGTTCACAAAATCGTAGTTCATAACTAAATCTTTCAGCTAATGTTAAGCAATTCGTATGAAAAATGCTTGGGACACTGCCAATCGACAGGAAATTTCACCAAGTATTAGGGAATTTGTATGTCAACAGTTCTAGCTTGTTAACTGCTGTCTGCTAGTATGTTTCAGCAAATGCTTGGTCTGAATCTGAATATCTACAGATTCAGTCATTGGAAGACTGACACAACTGTGATTATGCTAGCATTGCTGTTGCTTTTGATTCTAGCTAAAAGAATGAAGTGAGTTTAGACCTCAACGTCCTAAAAATCCTGTCAGTCAGAGGTTCAGAGCACCAGCAGAAAAGTTCACTAGTATGCAGGGACTGCTCGTGCTACTAGGTTCAGTGAAAACAAACACATCACCTTGTGCAGTTTTGGGCCAAACAAACTAAGTATGTTTTATGATTTCCTGTCCAAGTAATAAAGTAAAGAGCTACAATTCATCTTCTCAACATTCAGTATTCAGTATCAAACTCTGCTTTGTTACTTGAAACATGTTGACAATTTTTGTCTCCAGCTAGAAAATTTTCAGCACTCAGTGTCAAAAACTCTGCAACAACTGTTAACTGAAATTCTTAGTTGGTGCGGAAAACACGTTTCCCGACAAGTGGGCCTGACAACGGATCCTAACAACTGATGAATTAGACATTCTTGTTTGAAAACAGAACAGCTACTCGGCATCATTCAACTTCCTTTTATGATTTCTCAACTCGGCATTCCTTTCATTTCTTCTACTGTGTACTTCGACACTGAAACTGACACTCTGAACTTGATGTCTGCTAATAATGATCTGTACAGCTCGTGCTCCAAACACGCCGGTGGACTGGGCGACGCGGATGACGATCGCCAAGGGCACGGCGCGTGGCCTGGCGTACCTCCACGACGACATGAGCATCGTGCACGGCAACCTGACGGCCAGCAACGTGCTTCTGGACGAGCAGCAGAGCCCCAAGATCTCCGACTTCGGGCTGTCGCGGCTGATGACGACGGCGGCTAACTCGAACGTGCTGGCGGCGGCGGGCGCGCTGGGGTACCGCGCGCCGGAGCTGTCGAAGCTGAAGAAGGCGAGCGCCAAGACGGACGTGTACAGCCTGGGCGTCATCATCCTGGAGCTGCTGACGGGCAAGTCCCCCGCGGACAGCACCAACGGCATGGACCTACCGCAGTGGGTGGCGTCCATCGTCAAGGAGGAGTGGACCAGCGAGGTGTTCGACCTGGAGCTCATGCGCGACGCCGCCGCCGCGGGGACGGCTGGGGACGAGCTCATGGACACGCTCAAGCTCGCGCTGCACTGCGTCGACCCGGCCCCGGCTGTCAGGCCCGAGGCACGCGAGGTGCTGCGGCAGCTCGAGCAGATCAAGCCTGGCCCTGAGGGCGGTGCTGGACCGAGCGAGGAAGCTGGCGCCGCGCATGTTCCGGGGGCTTGGGTTTCTGCCGGAGGAGATGACGAGTAGAGCAGCCACCGCATCATACCAGGCAGAAATTACGAAAAGAGAAGGAATGGTTTAAGTAGAAAGAGAAATATCTAGGAATTCTTTGATTCTTTGTTCCACCGGGGATTTGATTAGCCACCCCTTCATCATTTCTTGCGTCTCTAGGTAATTTTCAGTTTGTATAGGCAAATATTATTTGCACTAGAATCATCGCTGTAGCAGCAGCCTACAACGAAAGATGGAAAAAGGAGAATATTACTAGTATTAATAATGCATTTTTTTCTATCCGATGATTTAGTCTATGTTAGGTTCCATTTAGTTCCTGCACTAAAGTTTAGTCCGAGTCTTTTTTTTTTTATCTATGCACTAAAGGTCATTGAAGCTACTGTACAAAGACCTAAATACCCTTCTTATCTTATTCTTCCCCTCTCCCACCCCGACCCTGCGGCCACACAGCACGTGGCAGCGCCCTCACTCACCCTCAGCGGCTCCGTCCCCCGCCCCGGCCCGGCGACGACCACCCCACCTCGGCGGCTACCTCCCCCAGGGCGGGCGCTCCCTCCCCCACCCCCGCCCCGACGCGCAGCCATGGCAGCCTCCCCCACCCCGGCGTCCTCTGGATCTAGCGACCCTCGCGGCCTCCCTCACTCCGGAGGCTCCCTCCCACGCGGCGGCGAGGTGACATTCGCGCTCGCCTCCCTCACGCCGGGGTGGGCCGGTTCGGCCGCAAGCACGGCGTCGCGGTCGGCGAGCCCGCCGGCGGCATCCCCGAGCCGAGCGCGGGCGTCGGTGCGGTGCGCGAGCGTCGGGGGTGTTGGTGCGGTACGCGAGCAGAGGGGCAGGGGGACCTGGATTGTAACATCGTAGATGTTAAGCAATTAATAAAACTCTGATCTTGATCATCAATAAGAATAATCACCAAGCATCATGACATAAATGCATCTCATGTTTCAATTATACCATGTATATATTGCATATGTGTTGTGATGTGATTCCATGAAATGTTATCAAAAACATCACTTAAGATATTTTGTGAATTTATATTTTCAAAAATGTTTAAGTACTTGAAAATATGCCTTAATAAACTTCGGGGTACAAAGAGTGTAGTTAACACTAGTGCCAAAGTTGGGGTATGATCTCAAGTCAAACATGTTTAAATTTGATTCTCAAGATTGAATTTAACACAGTTTTTCCATACTTAACTACTTTGGCTAAGTGTTGGAAAACAGTAAGAAAGTTCAGTTTTGGGAGAATTAATAAATGAATTTTCATAAATAAAAGTTGTACAATTTTGGTTCTATTAGTTGGTACAAAGTTTGTACTTTAAAATGGTGCTATTGGTTGAAGTGTTTGATTGATGGTTAATCACTAATTAATTACCCAAACATAGCTAATCACATCTGTTTTTGAACTCTGAAACTGAATCTCAATTTGAGTTTAGGTTACCTGTCTTTGAAACTCTCGATCCCTCAAACCTTTGATCTTTTGATGTCGGACTTTTAAACAAAGTTGGAGATCTCTTTAAGTTTAACAAGTGATAGTAATGAATTTCTTCGAGTTTATGTTTGGAATCGAGAGAAAGAGGGAGAGGAAGATGGAAATTCAGTCTGCTACAGTGACAGGCAGCAGCAGCTAGCCTGCTCGACGTCGCCGTGCTCCATTTCGCCGCCTCCACGCCGCTACTCGTCCCTGGACGCGCGTCCATCCGCGTGGCCGAGCTCGCGCAGCCGCTAGAACGCCCAGACACTTCGCCCTCGTCCTTTTAAAAGCTTCAGCGCCGGCGCCGTCCATTCTTTTCCCTCTCGGCACCGCCAACGAACATTCCAGTACGCCGGCCAAATTCATCGTCGTTGATCAATCTCCGTCCAATTGTTCTCTGCAGAGCCTTCTCCACATCCTTGCGCTTCTTCTGAGCCCGCTCGCGCCGTCCAATTTCGTCGGCCTCAGCCGCAAGCCATCTTCTTCCTCGCGGCTGTCCGCCAGCGCCGTCGTGAGCTCCTCACCGTGGCCAGAGCTCTCGGGTGCATATCTCACCCTATCCTTGGATGCTATGAGCTCGTATTGATTCCGTGATACTGTGATAGTGATCGGCTCTTCCATTTTACCGCTACCGTGCAGGACACGCCGAAACGCCGTCGCGACGCCGGTTCACGCCGCCGCGTCCGCTCTCACCATCGGCAACCATCTCTGCGTCTCCTCTGATCCAACCATGTAGCCGAGCAAGGTCGTGGTGAGCTACTGGTGCTAATCGTGCCCTTAGTTTAATCTCTACCGTGCCCTGGTGGCCGGAGCACCGCAGCGCTGCCGCGCTCTGCGCCGCCATGCCGCCATAGCCGCGGGCAAGCTCGAACCGAGCCCTAATCCGTTCAATTAGTACCATAGAGGTGTGCGCGAGGTCATCCAGAGCATGTAGGTGTCGGTTTCGTCGCCGGCGAGAACCCGCCGGTCAAAGGCCGTGCGTCCACGGTCGCACGCGGGAGTACTGTGCCGATGACCGGGCCCCGCTGGTCAGTGATTGTGGCTGGCTCCGGCTGAGTTAAAAAGAGATTTTTGCCCTTTTCGAATTTCAGAAAATGTTAAATAGTGCTGATTCTTGTTTAATTCATAATTAATTATAGAAGTGTGATAAAATTATGACAAATTTTGTGTAGCTTTGTTATGAAATACTCTAACCATTAAAAATATGAGTTAGCCATTTTCAGTAGTTTTGCTATGCTCAAAAAATTACATATTTTAATAGAAAAATGCTATATGTATGATTTTTGTAGGACAAAATAATAATCCTTTAATCATGAAACTTTTTCTATAAATGTCATGTGCTAATACCTGTCTCCACAAAACGTTTGGTATTATTTTGATATTTCTAACTTGCTTAATTAATTTAAGTGTGTTTAAATACCTTTTTCATGATTAAATAAATACTAAAATGAGGTAGAAAAATGAGTAAATGATTTTTGTAACTTTTAACTAAAGAATGAAGTCACTGGAACACCAAAACATCTATTGTTCCTGGGAAGATCAATATCTTTCTAATAACAAATAATGACTTGCTTTGAGAAATAAATTAAACACTGTTTAATACAAACCTTAGTTATTTTACGAAGGAAAGTTGTACTCAAGTTTATTAATCTTGTTTGAGTTTATCCATGCACTTGTATGCATCTTTCATGCATCATGTGTTATTATCATAATGTCAAGCATGCATCCTTTATTACGTGTAGTGAACGAAAATGAGGAAGTTACTGTTGATCAAGTTCTAGAGGGGGAGCATCCACCAGTGGAGGTTGGGTTTGACATCTGTGGTTCATCAGAGGAACCTAACATATTTACTAACCAAGGCAAGCCCCGGAGCATCCAACCTTTCCTTATTGTTTACAAATACTTTTATCACTTGAGTCCTATAATATGTGCACTAAGTAATAGGAAATGGTTGAATACCAATTGTTGCATGCCTACCTTGATATTCTGAATACTTATCCTTGTCACCCTTTTATTAATGATAGACTAGTAGTGCTTAGCCATGCTTAGCTGATAAGAGTCGAGTGATGAGTTTATCATTCGCAAAGGTTCTTCACTCAGGAAATGTCTTGAAAGTGGAATATAAAAATAGATGGAAATGGAGACCGAACGGGACATGGGATATGTTTTTGGTGGTTAAGCCGACAAGGTTGCCTAGTCGTGCTTGTCCCATCTGTGTTGATTAAGGACCGTCCGTTGTAGGTTTGTATGTGTTCGAGACTTTGCAGTACTAGCCACATACTCCGGTAAGCCTGATACCTTGGCTATTTCATTATGCGAATTGATAACACACACTAGGAGTGGAGAGATGGTGAGAGTAGCGTGTACCCACCCTGCAATACCGTCAAGGACGGCGTAGGGCGGTGGAGTACTATGCTCTCGGGTGATGCGATCCAGTTCATGTTTTAGAGGATCCCATGAGAAAGGTTGATTATGTAGGTCTAGGACCTGCATATGTCATGTGGTTGGGAATCCCCAGCTGGGTTTAATCAGTTCGAATCGTCGTTGCTCCTCGGTTATGGAGACTCGATCCTCTGCCCTGCATCATAGTTAATCAATGGAACATGATTACCTATGGTAATGAGATGAGATGTTAAATGAAGTGATTGATTTAGATCAGGTGCAAATTGGATACTATCAATGAATTAATGTCGAGTTAAAATGTTGAAAGTAAGGATCCACAAGTAGCACGTTTTTATGCAAAAGCTATTCTTGATTCTTGCTAAACCTTTTTATATCCCTTAAGCCTGCATATCCTTGAAGTCTTTTCTTTTAGTTTGGTAAGTCTTGTTGAGTACCCTCAAGTACTCAGGGTTTGTTAACCCTGTTGTAGGTGAACACCAGCAGCCGATAGACTTTTATCCATGTTGTATGTCGGTTCTGGAAGATGATAGCCAATAGTAAACGTGTTGTACTCTCATCCTTGGTCAGGATGATATCTATATATTGAATAAGATAATGTTAGTCATGCTATCTTACTTAGTATGAAAAGGTAAAACTTATGTGTCGGTGCAAAAAGTGACCAACTAGTAAATATTTGTAGTTTTATTATACGTTGTGATCGGAGGTGGCCTAGCACTCAATGACACAGGATTTATACTGGTTCAGGCAACGTGCCCTACGTCTAGTTTGGGTCGGTCGGTGACTTTATTCTTGAGCCTAGGTGCTCGAAGTCTGTAGTGGGGTTACAAACGAGAAGGAGAAAGGAGGGGTGTTCAAGAGGACTGGTCGGATCCGACCAAAAGGGCCAAGGGCGACCGAAACTCCGCTATGAGCTAGAAGTCCAAGCGTATACTTGAGGGGTTGTGAGCTATCGATCTAGTGAGTCTGAACTTGAAGAAGTCGACCTCTGAAAGCTCTAGTTTGATTTTGGTTAATTGATGAAACCCTAAGTACTAACCTAGTTTATCAAAGTGATTATGAGATAGGTAGCACTACTCCAAGTGATGAAGCAATGGCAAAGATCATGACGATGGTGATGGCATGGTGATGATCAAATGCTTAAACTTGGAAAAGAAGAAAGAGAAAAACAAAAGGCTCAAGGCAAAGGTAAAATTGTAGGAGCCATTTTGTTTTCGTGATCGAGACACTTAGCGAGTGTGATCACATTTAGGATCGATAGCCGTACTATTAAGAGAGGTGGAACTCATATCGAAATACGGTTATCAAAGTGCCACTAGATGCTCTAACTCATTGCATATGCATTTAGGATCTAGTGGAGTGCTAACACCCTTGAAAATGTTTGTGAAAATAAGCTAACACATGTGCACAAGGTGATACACTTGATGGTTAGCACATTTGAGCAAGGGTAGGAAACTTCACCGGCGGAGTGTTCGCCCGTAGAGTGCGGATAGTCCGACGGTGCCACCGGTGCCCTAGATAGAAAAGATAGGGGTTCATAGAGTGACCGGACGCTGGTGGTGTGGTGACCGGACGCTGGGTTTAGAGTTCGGTCAGTAGCCGCAGTGAGCACGCGTCTTGGTCTTGTGACCGGACGCTAGCACGAAGAGTGTCCAGATGCTAGCAGGGTGCGTTCGGTCAATGCTGACGTATGCTGATGTGTGGTGCACAGTGGAGACATTGAGTGACCGGATGCTGGGTGAGTCCGGTCGAGCATGACCGGACGCGTCCGGTTGTGAAAATTCACGTTTGGAACCTTATTGGAAACGACCGGACGCTGAGGTCCAGCGTCCGGTCACTTTCTAACTGACGCGTCCGGTCATCACTTGACCGTTGAAATTGGGTGAACGTCATTTGAAGCCGATGACACGTGGCGCACATCGCACGACCGGACGCTGAGGTCCAGCGTCCGGTCAATCTGATCGGAGCGTCCGGTCGGCCTGTGTTCAGTGCAGTGAGGAGCCTAATGGCTCTATTTCGTGGGGGCTTCTATTTAAGCCCCATGGCCAGCTCAAGCTCACTCTCTTGCACATTTTCATTGACATAGCAATCTTGTGAGCTTAGCCAAAGCACTCCCTCTCATCTCCATCATTGATTTATCATCTTTGTGAGATTGGGAGAGAATCCAAGTGCATTGCTTGAGTGATTGCATCTAGAGGCACTTGGTATTCGTGTTGCGCTGTGGATTTAGCTTGTTACTCTTGGTGGTTGCCACCACCTAGACGGCTCAGTGCAACGGTGGAGGATCGTCACGAGTTGGTGATTGTTCGTGGCCGTCTCCGGTGATTGTGAGGGGAGTTGTACCTTTCCCGGCGGAGTACCGAAAGGTAACTCTAGTAAATTGCTCATGTCATTGAGTTACCTCACTTGAGGGTAGGTTCTTGCGGTGTCCAATTATGTGGACGAGGTTTGTGCAACACCTCTTAGCCACCGAACCACCAAGTGTTGGTCGACACAACGGGGACGTAGCGTGTTGGCAAGCACGTGAACCTCAGGAGAAAATTGATTGTCTCTTGTCTTTGGCATTCTCCCAGTGATTGGCTATATATTCATCTTGTGATTGGTTCATCCCCTACACGGCGGTATAATCACCCTACTCACTTATTTACATTCTTGCAAACTAGTTGATACAAGCTCGTTAGTGTAATTAGAATTGAGAGCTTGCTTTATTATTTACATTCATCTAGTTGAGCTCTTTAGAGTAGCAAGATTGAGAGCTCTTAGTGAGTAGTTACATAGCAAGTTTGTGTGCCTAAGTAATCATTGCAACTAGAATTATTGAATAGGTGGCTTGCAACCCTTGTAGAGTTAGAGCAAGTTTGCATTACGCTATTTGTCATACTAATCAAATTGCTCTAGTTGATTTATAGATTTTTAAATAGGCTATTCACCCCCCCCTCTAGCCATATTAGGACCTTTCAACTTCCCTTTGTTGGAGGGAGCGCATCCTCTTTTATAGATAAAGGGGATGGCTTTATAGCTGAGAGGGGGAGAGTACGGATGTTCCTAAGCCTTGTTGCCCACGCTGATGAAGATTGGATAATGGTAGACGCCCCCAACACTGTTGATGTCGCTGTAGAATATCAGATGCGCACAGGAGGTCAGGCTATCTTCTTCAGGAAGGATGGACGCCGGTACCTGCAAATACTATTTGATGCCTAGTGGCATGTGAGGAGCCACGCTATGTTCACCCGGTACGGTAAATCCTGGTGCCCATACTGCGATCGATGTCCAGAGACACGCGGGGGGGGGGGGGCTTACCCTATAGGAGTTTTAGTGGCCCCTACAATACTGTAGGGGGAGATGTCGGCATCTACAATACTATTTGTGTCAGGGTGGCTGTAGAGTACTGTTTCGTGCAGGGTATGGTCCCTAGTATAGTGGTTTTGACTTGTGAGCATTGCCTTGCCTTTCTCCGCACGTCTTCTGGTTCCTACCGAATGGGGCACCCCTAGTTGAAAGCTCTAGTTTGGTTTTGGTGAATTGATGAAACCCTAAGTGCTAACCTAGTTTATCAAGTGATCATGAGATATGTAGCACACTTCAAGTGGAGAAGCCAATGAAGATCATAACATGACAATGGTGATGACATGGCGATGATCAAGAGCTTAAACTTGAAAAGAAGAAAGAGAAAAACAAAATGCTCAAGGCAAAGGTATAATCCATAGGAGATATTTTGTTTTGGTGATCAAGACACTTAGAGAGTGTGATCACATTTAGGTTTGATAGCCGTACTATTAAGAGGGGTGAAACTCGTATCGGAATGCGGTTATCAAAGTGCCACTAGATGCTCTAACTCATTGCATATGCATTTAGGATCTAGTGGAGTGCTAAAATCCTTAAAAACATTTGTGAAAATATGCTAACACATGTGCACAAGGCGATACACTTGATGGTTGGCACACTTGAGCAAGGGTGAAGAGAACAGAGGAGATGCCAGCGTCGATCAAGTGACCGGACGCTGGATCCAAATGCACCGGACGCTAACTGCCTGCGTCCGGTCGCGCTGACTTGGCGGTACAGTGGCTAGGGTTTACCACCGGACGCTGGGCTGTGTTCGGTCGAGGAAAACCGGTTTTAGACCCTTACTGTACTCAACCAGACGTTGAGGCTCCAGCGTCCGGTCAGTTTTGCCGGAGCGTCCGGTCAGCTTCATAGCCGTTGAAATCTGACGAACAGCGTTTGAAGCTAGTGACACGTGGCATCCATCAGTGGACCGGACGCTGAGTCCAGGGTCTGGTCAGTTGGACCGGTGCGTCCGGTCAGAGCGCAATGTGCCCAGTGAAGGGGTACAACGGCTCTATTTCGTAGGGGCTTCTATTTAAGCCCCATGGCCGGCTATGGCTCATATCTTTGGCAATTTTCATTGACATAGCAATCTTGTGAGCTTAGCCAAAGTCCTCCCACTCATCTCCATCATTGATTCATCATCATAGTGAGATTGGGAGTGATCCAAGTGCATTGCTTGAGTGATTGCATCTAGAGGCACTTGTTGTTCGTGTTTCGCTGCGGATTTTGCTTGTTACTCTTGGTGGTTGCCGTCACCTAGACGGCTTGAAGCAGCAAGGATCATTGAGCGGAGGGTGGTGATTGTCTCTGGCTCTGATCGTGGCTATTGTGAGGGGTTCTTGACCTTTCCCCAGCGGAGCGCCAAAAGGTACTCTAGGTGAATTGCTCGTGGCTTATGTGATCCTCATCTTGTGTTGGTTGTGCGGCACCCTATTGAGGGTTTGGCGTGTGAAGCCAATTAGCGTGTAAACCTCCAAGTGAGTGAATCGCCACAACGAGGACTAGCTTGCCAGCAAGCAAGTGAACCACGGTAAAAAATCATTGTGTTCATCCTTTGATTCCGAGGTGATTGGTCTTCATTGTTATTCATCTTCGTGATTGATTGGTTCTTTCATCTACACGGCGGTATAACCCTCTTGATCACTCTCTTTACTTTACCGCAAACTAGTTGACAAGCTCTTTAGTATAGCTAGTTGTGAGAGCTTGCATGCTTGGTTGGTGTGGCTCTTTAGTTAGCCTTTGAGAGCACACTAACATAGGGTAGTGTCATAGCTCTTGTGTGAATTGACACTATCTAAACTAGAATTGTGGTAGGTGGCTTGCATTTTGAGTAGGCTAGCGCAACACTTGCTTCGCCTCATAATTGTCTAACCATTTGGTTAATTGTTGTTGTAGAAATGTTTATTAGGCTATTCACCCCCCCTCTAAGCCATTAGGACCTTTCAAGTGGTATTGGAGCCGAGGTCACCGTTATTTGAGGCTTAACAACCTTCGGTGTTAAAATGGCTTAAATCAACAACACCAAGAAGCCACCCCAATTTGATGGCACAAATTATCCTTATTGGAAGTCAAAGATGACCACACATATCAAGTCAATCAATAGAAAGGTATGGAAGGTGGTAGAAACCAAAATTGAGATTGGTGATCCGGAGAATCCCACCACGGCCGAAGAAGTACTTCTCCAAAACAATGGACATTGCTCTAAGTGCTATTCATGATGCAATTGATGAGAGAACATTTGAGTAAATCAAGAATATTGAGATGGCTCATGAGGCTTGGAAGAAGTTGGAAGAATCATTTGAGGGCACTCAAGCCGTGAAGGGTGCAAAGGCATACATCCTCAAAGAAAAGTTTGCAAGCTTCAAGATGAAGGAGGATGAAAGTGTGCCAGAGATGTTCTATAGGCTTCAAGTGCTTATCAATGATCTCAAAGCACTTGGAGAAGAGGTGAAGGACAAGGACTTCTCCCACTAGTTCTTGAGATGCTTGCCTTCAAGATTTGGTACATTGGTCACCATTCTAGTGAGAAGCGGTTTGGACACCATGACACCAAACCAAGTATTGGGAGATATAATGACCGATGATACCTATAGAGATGATGATGAGAAGGAAGAAAAGAAGAGAAGAAAGATGAGAAGAAGAGCGTGGCATTCAAAGCCACATCATCCAAGGGCAAAGTAAAGCAAGAAACATCAAGCGAAGAAGATGAATCATGTGATGATGATGATGATGAGAAGATGGCTCTATTTGTTAAGAGATTTGGCAAGTTCATGGTGAAGAAGGGCTACCGTGCTAGAAGAAAGAAGTCTTCATCCAAGAACAAAGAAGAGTCAAGAAGGTGCTTCAAGTGTGGAAGTAAAGATCATCTTGTTGCTCAATGCCCATACAATAGTGACAATGATGATGACAACAAGAAGAACAAGAAGAAGGACAAGAAGGAAAAGAAAGAGAAGAAGGACAAGATAGCCTTCAAGAAGAAGAAGGGTGGTTCATATGTAGTCACTTGGGATAGTGATGCTTCCTCAAGCGATGATGATGATGAGAGTGACGATCACAAGACCACCAAGAAGAAGTTTCTTGCAAGCATTGCCATCAATGAGAAGCCTTCTCTCTTCGAATCTTCATCATGCTTCATGGCTAAGGCCACTAAGTACAATCTTGTGATGATGAAAGTGATGAAGAACATGTTGATGATAATGAATATGAAAATAAAAATGATAGTGATAGTGATGATGATGAACCTACTAAGGACGAATTATTTGACATGCTAGAGGATGCTAAAGAACACTTTGACATTAAGAGAAGGGAATACAAGAGCTTGAATAAGGAGGTAAAAGCCCTTAAGCAAGCCCTTGATGAGCTCAAAGCAACTCATGAGAAGCTAGAGGTAGCCCATGAGAAGCTTGGCAAGGCTCACAAAAA